>NW_027284972.1:259261-341761 GCF_040894005.1 Engystomops pustulosus
CCTCACGGAGGGGTTGTACTGACACTAGGAGGAGGACAGGAGGAGGATGTACAGACACTAGGAGGAGGACAGGAGGAGGATGTACTGACACTAGGAGGAGGACAGGAGGAGGATGTACTGACACTAGGAGGAGGACAGGAGGAGGATGTACTGACACTAGGAGGAGGACAGGAGGAGGATGTACTGACACTAGGAGGAGGACAGGAGGAGGATGTACTGACACTAGGGAGGAGGACAGGAGGAGGATGTACTGACACTAGGAGGAGGACAGGAGGAGGATGTACTGACACTAGGAGGAGGACAGGAGGAGGATGTACTGACACTAGGAGAGGACAGGAGGAGGATGTACTGACACTAGGAGGAGGACAGGAGGAGGATGTACTGACACTAGGAGGAGGACAGGAGGAGGATGCACTGACACTAGGAGGAGGACAGGAGGAGGATGTACTGACACTAGGAGGAGGACAGGAGGAGGATGTACTGACACTAGGAGGAGGACAGGAGGAGGATGTACTGACACTAGAGGAGGAGGACAGGAGGAGGATGTACTGACACTAGGAGGAGGACAGGAGGGAGGATGTACTGACACTTAGAGGAGGACAGGAGGAGGATGTACTGACACTAGGAGGAGGACAGGAGGAGGATGTACTGACACTAGGAGGAGGACAGGAGGAGGATGTACTGACACTAGGAGGAGGACAGGAGGAGGATGTACTGACACTAGGAGGAGGACAGGAGGAGGATGTACTGACACTAGGAGGAGGACAGGAGGAGGATGTACTGACACTAGGAGGAGGACAGGAGGAGGATGTACTGACACTAGGAGGAGGACAGGAGGAGGATGTACTGACACTAGGAGGAGGACAGGAGGAGGATGTACTGACACTAGGAGGAGGACAGGAGGAGGATGTACTGACACTAGGAGGAGGACAGGAGGAGGATGTACTGACACTAGGAGGAGACAGGAGGAGGATGTACTGACACTAGGAGGAGGACAGGAGGAGGATGTACTGACACTAGGAGGAGGACAGGAGGAGGATGTACTGACACTAGGAGGAGGACAGGAGGAGGATGTACTGACACTAGGAGGAGGACAGGAGGAGGATGTACTGACACTAGGAGGAGGACAGGAGGAGGATGTACTGACACTAGGAGGAGGACAGGAGGAGGATGTACTGACACTAGGAGGAGGACAGGAGGAGGATGTACTGACACTAGGAGGAGGACAGGAGGAGGATGTACTGACACTAGGAGGAGGACAGGAGGAGGATGTACTGACACTAGGAGGAGGACAGGAGGAGGATGTACTGACACTAGGAGGAGGACAGGAGGAGGATGTACTGACACTAGGAGGAGGACAGGAGGAGGATGTACTGACACTAGGAGGAGGACAGGAGGAGGATGTACTGACACTAGGAGGAGGACAGGAGGAGGATGTACTGACACTAGGAGGAGGACAGGAGGAGGATGTACTGACACTAGGAGGAGGACAGGAGGAGGATGTACTGACACTAGGAGGAGGACAGGAGGAGGATGTACTGACACTAGGAGGAGGACAGGAGGAGGATGTACTGACACTAGGAGGAGGACAGGAGGAGGATGTACTGACACTAGGAGGAGGACAGGAGGAGGATGTACTGACACTAGGAGGAGGACAGGAGGAGGATGTACTGACACTAGGAGGAGGACAGGAGGAGGATGTACTGACACTAGGAGGAGGACAGGAGGAGGATGTACTGACACTAGGAGGAGGACAGGAGGAGGATGTACTGACACTAGGAGGAGGACAGGAGGAGGATGTACTGACACTAGGAGGAGGACAGGAGGAGGATGTACTGACACTAGGAGGAGGACAGGAGGAGGATGTACTGACACTAGGAGGAGGACAGGAGGGGATGTACTGACACTAGGAGGAGGACAGGAGGGGGAAGTGCTGACACTAGGAGGAGGACAGGAGGAGGATGTACTGACACTAGGAGGAGGACAGGAGGGAGGATGTACTGACACTAGGAGGAGGACAGGAGGAGGATGCACTGACACTAGGAGGAGGACAGGAGGAGGATGTACTGACACTAGGAGGAGGACAGGAGGAGGATGTACTGACACTAGGAGGAGGACAGGAGGAGGATGTACTGACACTAGGAGGAGGACAGGAGGAGGATGTACTGACACTAGGAGGAGGACAGGAGGAGGATGTACTGACACTAGGAGGAGGACAGGAGGAGGATGTACTGACACTAGGAGGAGGACAGGGAGGAGGATGTACTGACACTAGGAGGAGGACAGGAGGGAGGATGTACTGACACTAGGAGGAGGACAGGAGGGAGGATTACTGACACTAGGAGGAGGACAGGAGGAGGATGTACTGACACTAGGAGGAGGACAGGGAGGAGGATGTACTGACACTAGGAGGAGGACAGGAGGAGGATGTACTGACACTAGGAGGAGGACAGGAGGAGGATGTACTGACACTAGGAGGAGGACAGGAGAGGATGTACTGACACTAGGAGGAGGACAGGAGGAGGATGTACTGACACTAGGAGGAGGACAGGAGGAGGGATGTACTGACACTAGGAGGAGGACAGGAGGGGGAAGTGCTGACACTAGGAGGAGGACAGGAGGAGGATGTACTGACACTAGAGGAGGACAGGAGGAGGATGTACTGACACTAGGAGGAGGACAGGAGGAGGATGTACTGACACTAGGAGGAGGACAGGAGGAGGATGTACTGACACTAGGAGGAGGACAGGAGGAGGATGTACTGACACTAGGAGGAGGACAGGAGGAGGATGTACTGACACTAGGAGGAGGACAGGAGGAGGATGTACTGACACTAGGAGGAGGACAGGAGGAGGATGTACTGACACTAGGAGGAGGACAGGAGGAGGATGTACTGACACTAGGAGGAGGACAGGAGGAGGATGTACTGACACTAGGAGGAGGACAGGAGGAGGATGTACTGACACTAGGAGGAGGACAGGAGGAGGATGTACTGACACTAGGAGGAGGACAGGAGGAGGATGTACTGACACTAGGAGGAGGACAGGAGGAGGATGTACTGACACTAGGAGGAGGACAGGAGGGGTAAGTGCTGACACTAGGAGGAGGACAGGAGGGGATGTACTGACACTAGGAGGAGGACAGGAGGAGGATGTACTGACACTAGGAGGAGGACAGGAGGAGGATGTACTGACACTAGGAGGAGGACAGGAGGAGGATGTACTGACACTAGGAGGAGGACAGGAGGAGGATGTACTGACACTAGGAGGAGGACAGGAGGAGGATGTACTGACACTAGGAGGAGGACAGGAGGAGGATGTACTGACACTAGGAGGAGGACAGGAGGAGGATGTACTGACACTAGGAGGAGGACAGGAGGAGGATGTACTGACACTAGGGAGGAGGACAGGAGGAGGATGTACTGAAACTAGGAGGAGGACAGGAGGAGGATGTACTGACACTAGGAGGAGGACAGGAGGGGGTAAGTGCTGACACTAGGAGGAGGACAGGAGGGGGATGTACTGACACTAGGAGGAGGACAGGAGGAGGATGTACTGACACTAGGAGGAGGACAGGAGGGGGAAGTGCTGACACTAGGAGGAGGACAGGAGGAGGATGTACTGACACTAGGAGGAGGATGTACTGACACAGGAGGAGGACAGGAGGAGGATGGTACTGACACTAGGAGGCAGGAGGGGGATGTACTGACACTAGGAGGAGGACAGGAGGAGGATGTACTGACACTAGGAGGAGGACAGGAGGAGGATGTACTGACACTAGGAGGGACAGGAGGAGGATGTACTGACACTAGGAGGAGGACAGGAGGGGGATGTACTGACACTAGGAGGAGGACAGGAGGAGGATGTACTGACACTAGGAGGAGGACAGGAGGAGGATGTACTGACACTAGGAGGACAGGAGGAGGATGTACTGACACTAGGAGGAGGACAGGAGGGGGATGTACTGACACTAGGAGGAGGACAGGAGGAGGATGTACTGACACTAGGAGGAGGACAGGAGGAGGATGTACTGACACTAGGAGGAGGACAGGAGGAGGATGTACTGACACTAGGAGGAGGACAGGAGGAGGATGTACTGACACTAGGAGGAGGACAGGAGGAGGATGTACTGACACTAGGAGGAGGACAGGAGGAGGATGTACTGACACTAGGAGGAGGACAGGAGGAGGATGTACTGACACTAGGAGGAGGACAGGAGGAGGATGTACTGACACTAGGAGGAGGACAGGAGGAGGATGTACTGACACTAGGAGGAGGACAGGAGGAGGATGTACTGACACTAGGAGGAGGACAGGAGGAGGATGTACTGACACTAGGAGGAGGATGTACTGACACTAGGAGGAGGACAGGAGGAGGATGTACTGACACTAGGAGGAGGACAGGAGGAGGATGTACTGACACTAGGAGGAGGACAGGAGGAGGATGTACTGACACTAGGAGGAGGACAGGAGGAGGATGCACTGACACTAGGAGGAGGACAGGAGGAGGATGTACTGACACTAGGAGGAGGACAGGGGGAGGATGTACTGACACTAGGAGGAGGACAGGAGGAGGATGTACTGACACTAGGAGGAGGACAGGAGGAGGATGTACTGACACTAGGAGGAAGGACAGGAGGAGGATGTACTGACACTAGGAGGAGGACAGGAGGAGGATGTACTGACACTAGGAGGAGGACAGGAGGAGGATGTACTGACACTAGGAGGAGGACAGGAGGAGGATGTACTGACACTAGGAGGAGGACAGGAGGAGGATGTACTGACACTAGGAGGAGGACAGGAGGAGGATGTACTGACACTAGGAGGAGGACAGGAGGAGGATGTACTGACACTAGGAGGAGGACAGGAGGAGGATGTACTGACACTAGGAGGAGGACAGGAGGAGGGATGTACTGACACTAGGAGGAGGACAGGAGGAGGATGTACTGACACTAGGAGGAGGACAGGAGGAGGATGTACTGACACTAGGAGGAGGACAGGAGGAGGATGTACTGACACTAGGAGGAGGACAGGAGGAGGATGTACTGACACTAGGAGGAGGACAGGAGGAGGATGTACTGACACTAGGAGGAGGATGTACTGACACTAGGAGGAGGATGTACTGACACTAGGAGGAGGACAGGAAGAGGATGTACTGACACTAGGAGGAGGACAGGAGGAGGATGTACTGACACTAGGAGGAGGACAGGAGGAGGATGTACTGACACTAGGAGGAGGACAGGAGGAGGATGTACTGACACTAGGAGGAGGACAGGAGGAGGATGTACTGACACTAGGAGGAGGACAGGAGGAGGATGTACTGACACTAGGAGGAGGACAGGAGGAGGATGTACTGACACTAGGAGGAGGACAGGAGGAGGATGTACTGACACTAGGAGGAGGACAGGAGGAGGATGTACTGACACTAGGAGGAGGACAGGAGGAGGATGTACTGACACTAGGGAGGAGGACAGGAGGAGGATGTACTGACACTAGGAGGAGGACAGGAGGAGGATGTACTGACACTAGGAGGAGGACAGGAGGAGGATGTACTGACACTAGGAGGACAGGAGGAGGATGTACTGACACTAGGAGGACAGGAGGAGGATGTACTGACACTAGGAGGAGGACAGGAGGAGGATGTACTGACACTAGGAGGAGGACAGGAGGAGGATGTACTGACACTAGGAGGAGGACAGGAGGAGGATGTACTGACACTAGGAGGAGGACAGGAGGAGGATGTACTGACACTAGGAGGAGGACCAGGAGGAGGATGTACTGACACTAGGAGGAGGACAGGAGGAGGATGTACTGACACTAGGAGGAGGACAGGAGGAGGATGTACTGACACTAGGAGGAGGACAGGAGGAGGATGTACTGACACTAGGAGGAGGACAGGAGGAGGATGTACTGACACTAGGAGGAGGACAGGAGGAGGATGTACTGACACTAGGAGGAGGACAGGAGGAGGATGTACTGACACTAGGAGGAGGACAGGAGGAGGATGTACTGACACTAGGAGGAGGACAGGAGGAGGATGTACTGACACTAGGAGGAGGACAGGAGGAGGATGTACTGACACTAGGAGGAGGACAGGAGGAGGATGTACTGACACTAGGAGGAGGACAGGAGGAGGATGTACTGACACTAGGAGGAGGACAGGAGGAGGATGTACTGACACTAGGAGGAGGACAGGAGGAGGATGTACTGACACTAGGAGGAGGACAGGAGGAGGATGTACTGACACTAGGAGGAGGACAGGAGGAGGATGTACTGACACTAGGAGGAGGACAGGAGGAGGATGTACTGACACTAGGAGGAGGACAGGAGGAGGATGTACTGACACTAGGAGGAGGACAGGAGGAGGATGTACTGACACTAGGAGGAGGACAGGAGGAGGATGTACTGACACTAGGAGGAGGACAGGAGGAGGATGTACTGACACTAGGAGGAGGACAGGAGGAGGATGTACTGACACTAGGAGGAGGACAGGAGGAGGATGTACTGACACTAGGAGGAGGACAGGAGGAGGATGTACTGACACTAGGAGGAGGACAGGAGGAGGATGTACTGACACTAGGAGGAGGACAGGAGGAGGATGTACTGACACTAGGAGGAGGACAGGAGGAGGATGTACTGACACTAGGAGGAGGACAGGAGGAGGATGTACTGACACTAGGAGGAGGACAGGAGGAGGATGTACTGACACTAGGAGGAGGACAGGAGGAGGATGTACTGACACTAGGAGGAGGACAGGAGGAGGATGTACTGACACTAGGAGGAGGACAGGAGGAGGATGTACTGACACTAGGAGGAGGACAGGAGGAGGATGTACTGACACTAGGAGGAGGACAGGAGGAGGATGTACTGACACTAGGAGGAGGACAGGAGGAGGATGTACTGACACTAGGAGGAGGACAGGAGGAGGATGTACTGACACTAGGAGGAGGACAGGAGGAGGATGTACTGACACTAGGAGGAGGACAGGAGGAGGATGTACTGACACTAGGAGGAGGACAGGAGGAGGATGTACTGACACTAGGAGGAGGACAGGAGGAGGATGTACTGACACTAGGAGGAGGACAGGAGGAGGATGTACTGACACTAGGAGGAGGACAGGAGGAGGATGTACTGACACTAGGAGGAGGACAGGAGGAGGATGTACTGACACTAGGAGGAGGACAGGAGGAGGATGTACTGACACTAGGAGGAGGACAGGAGGAGGATGTACTGACACTAGGAGGAGGACAGGAGGAGGATGTACTGACACTAGGAGGAGGACAGGAGGAGGATGTACTGACACTAGGAGGAGGACAGGAGGAGGATGTACTGACACTAGGAGGAGGACAGGAGGAGGATGTACTGACACTAGGAGGAGGACAGGAGGAGGATGTACTGACACTAGGAGGAGGACAGGAGGAGGATGTACTGACACTAGGAGGAGGACAGGAGGAGGATGTACTGACACTAGGAGGAGGACAGGAGGAGGATGTACTGACACTAGGAGGAGGACAGGAGGAGGATGTACTGACACTAGGAGGAGGACAGGAGGAGGATGTACTGACACTAGGAGGAGGACAGGAGGAGGATGTACTGACACTAGGAGGAGGACAGGAGGAGGATGTACTGACACTAGGAGGAGGACAGGAGGAGGATGTACTGACACTAGGAGGAGGACAGGAGGAGGATGTACTGACACTAGGAGGAGGACAGGAGGAGGATGTACTGACACTAGGAGGAGGACAGGAGGAGGATGTACTGACACTAGGAGGAGGACAGGAGGAGGATGTACTGACACTAGGAGGAGGACAGGAGGAGGATGTACTGACACTAGGAGGAGGACAGGAGGAGGATGTACTGACACTAGGAGGAGGACAGGAGGTACTGACACTAGGAGGAGGACAGGAGGGGGGAAGTGCTGACACTAGGAGGAGGACAGGAGGAGGATGTACTGACACTAGGAGGAGGACAGGAGGGGGAAGTGCTGACACTAGGAGGAGGACAGGAGGGGGATGTACTGACACTAGGAGGAGGACAGGAGGAGGATGTACTGACACTAGGAGGAGGACAGGAGGGGGAAGTGCTGACACTAGGAGGACAGGAGGAGGATGTACTGACACTAGGAGGAGGACAGGAGGAGGATGTACTGACACTAGGAGGAGGACAGGAGGAGGATGTACTGACACTAGGAGGAGGACAGGAGGAGGATGTACTGACACTAGGAGGAGGACAGGAGGAGGATGTACTGACACTAGGAGGAGGACAGGAGGAGGATGTACTGACACTAGGAGGAGGACAGGAGGAGGATGTACTGACACTAGGAGGAGGACAGGAGGAGGATGTACTGACACTAGGAGGAGGACAGGAGGAGGATGTACTGACACTAGGAGGAGGACAGGAGGGGGATGTACTGACACTAGGAGGAGGACAGGAGGGGGATGTACTGACACTAGGAGGAGGACAGGAGGAGGATGTACTGACACCAGGAGGAGGACAGGAGGAGGATGTACTGACACTAGGAGGAGGACAGGAGGAGGATGTACTGACACTAGGAGGAGGACAGGAGGAGGATGTACTGACACTAGGAGGAGGACAGGAGGAGGATGTACTGACACTAGGAGGAGGACAGGAGGAGGATGTACTGACACTAGGAGGAGGACAGGAGGAGGATGTACTGACACTAGGAGGAGGACAGGAGGAGGATGTACTGACACTAGGAGGAGGACAGGAGGAGGATGTACTGACACTAGGAGGAGGACAGGAGGAGGATGTACTGACACTAGGAGGAGGACAGGAGGAGGATGTACTGACACTAGGAGGACAGGAGGAGGATGTACTGACACTAGGAGGAGGACAGGAGGAGGATGTACTGACACTAGGAGGAGGACAGGAGGAGGATGTACTGACACTAGGAGGAGGACAGGAGGAGGATGTACTGACACTAGGAGGAGGACAGGAGGAGGATGTACTGACACTAGGAGGAGGACAGGAGGAGGATGTACTGACACTAGGAGGAGGACAGGAGGAGGATGTACTGACACTAGGAGGAGGACAGGAGGAGGATGTACTGACACTAGGAGGAGGACAGGAGGAGGATGTACTGACACTAGGAGGACAGGGGGAGGATGTACTGACACTAGGAGGAGGACAGGAGGAGGATGTACTGACACTAGGAGGAGGACAGGAGGAGGATGTACTGACACTAGGAGGAGGACAGGAGGAGGATGTACTGACACTAGGAGGAGGACAGGAGGAGGATGTACTGACACTAGGAGGAGGACAGGAGGAGGATGTACTGACACTAGGAGGAGGACAGGAGGAGGATGTACTGACACTAGGAGGACAGGAGGAGGATGTACTGACACTAGGAGGACGACAGGAGGAGGATGTACTGACACTAGGAGGAGGACAGGAGGAGGATGTACTGACACTAGGAGGAGGACAGGAGGAGGATGTACTGACACTAGGAGGAGGACAGGAGGAGGATGTACTGACACTAGGAGGAGGACAGGAGGAGGATGTACTGACACTAGGAGGAGGACAGGAGGAGGATGTACTGACACTAGGAGGAGGACAGGAGGAGGATGTACTGACACTAGGAGGAGGACAGGAGGAGGATGTACTGACACTAGGAGGAGGACAGGAGGAGGATGTACTGACACCAGGAGGAGGACAGGAGGAGGATGTACTGACACTAGGAGGAGGACAGGAGGAGGATGTACTGACACTAGGAGGAGGACAGGAGGAGGATGTACTGACACTAGGAGGAGGACAGGAGGAGGATGTACTGACACTAGGAGGAGGACAGGAGGGGGATGTACTGACACTAGGAGGAGGACAGGAGGAGGATGTACTGACACTAGGAGGAGGACAGGAGGAGGATGTACTGACACTAGGAGGAGGACAGGAGGAGGATGTACTGACACTAGGAGGAGGACAGGAGGAGGATGTACTGACACTAGGAGGAGGACAGGAGGAGGATGTACTGACACTAGGAGGAGGACAGGAGGAGGATGTACTGACACTAGGAGGACAGGAGGAGGATGTACTGACACTAGGAGGAGGACAGGAGGAGGATGTACTGACACTAGGAGGAGGACAGGAGGAGGATGTACTGACACTAGGAGGACAGGAGGAGGATGTACTGACACTAGGAGGAGGACAGGAGGAGGATGTACTGACACTAGGAGGAGGACAGGAGGAGGATGTACTGACACTAGGAGGAGGACAGGAGGAGGATGTACTGACACTAGGAGGAGGACAGGAGGAGGATGTACTGACACTAGGAGGAGGACAGGAGGAGGATGTACTGACACTAGGAGGAGGACAGGAGGAGGATGTACTGACACTAGGAGGACAGGAGGAGGATGTACTGACACTAGGAGGAGGACAGGAGGAGGATGTACTGACACTAGGAGGAGGACAGGAGGAGGATGTACTGACACTAGGAGGAGGACAGGAGGAGGATGTACTGACACTAGGAGGAGGACAGGAGGAGGATGTACTGACACTAGGAGGAGGACAGGAGGAGGATGTACTGACACTAGGAGGAGGACAGGAGGAGGATGTACTGACACTAGGAGGAGGACAGGAGGAGGATGTACTGACACTAGGAGGAGGACAGGAGGAGGATGTACTGACACTAGGAGGAGGACAGGAGGAGGATGTACTGACACTAGGAGGAGGACAGGAGGAGGATGTACTGACACTAGGAGGAGGGCAGGAGGAGGATGTACTGACACTAGGAGGACAGGAGGAGGATGTACTGACACTAGGAGGACAGGAGGAGGATGTACTGACACTAGGAGGAGGACAGGAGGAGGATGTACTGACACTAGGAGGAGGACAGGAGGAGGATGTACTGACACTAGGAGGAGGACAGGAGGAGGATGTACTGACACTAGGAGGAGGACAGGAGGAGGATGTACTGACACTAGGAGGAGGACAGGAGGAGGATGTACTGACACTAGGAGGAGGACAGGAGGAGGATGTACTGACACTAGGAGGAGGACAGGAGGAGGATGTACTGACACTAGGAGGAGGACAGGAGGAGGATGTACTGACACTAGGAGGAGGACAGGAGGGGGATGTACTGACACTAGGAGGAGGACAGGAGGAGGATGTACTGACACTAGGAGGAGGACAGGAGGGGGATGGACTGACACTAGGAGGAGGACAGGAGGAGGATGTACTGACACTAGGAGGAGGACAGGAGGAGGATGTACTGACACTAGGAGGAGGACAGGAGGAGGATGTACTGACACTAGGAGGAGGACAGGAGGAGGATGTACTGACACTAGGAGGAGGACAGGAGGAGGATGTACTGACACTAGGAGGAGGACAGGAGGGGGATGTACTGACACTAGGAGGAGGACAGGAGGAGGATGTACTGACACTAGGTGGAGGACAGGAGGAGGATGTACTGACACTAGGAGGAGGATGTACTGACACTAGGAGGAGGACAGGAGGAGGATGTACTGACACTAGGAGGACAGGAGGAGGATGTACTGACACTAGGAGGAGGACAGGAGGAGGATGTACTGACACTAGGAGGAGGACAGGAGGAGGATGTACTGACACTAGGAGGACAGGAGGAGGATGTACTGACACTAGGAGGACAGGAGGAGGATGTACTGACACTAGGAGGAGGACAGGAGGAGGATGTACTGACACTAGGAGGAGGACAGGAGGAGGATGTACTGACACTAGGTGGAGGACAGGAGGAGGATGTACTGACACTAGGAGGAGGATGTACTGACACTAGGAGGAGGACAGGAGGAGGATGTACTGACACTAGGAGGAGGACAGGAGGAGGATGTACTGACACTAGGAGGAGGACAGGAGGAGGATGTACTGACACTAGGAGGAGGACAGGAGGAGGATGTACTGACACTAGGAGGAGGACAGGAGGAGGATGTACTGACACTAGGAGGAGGACAGGAGGAGGATGTACTGACACTAGGAGGACAGGAGGAGGATGTACTGACACTAGGGGGAGGACAGGAGGGGGATGTACTGACACTAGGAGGAGGACAGGAGGAGGATGTACTGACACTAGGAGGAGGACAGGAGGAGGATGTACTGACACTAGGAGGAGGATGTACTGACACTAGGAGGAGGACAGGAGGAGGATGTACTGACACTAGGAGGACAGGAGGAGGATGTACTGACACTAGGAGGAGGACAGGAGGAGGATGTACTGACACTAGGAGGAGGACAGGAGGAGGATGTACTGACACTAGGAGGACAGGAGGAGGATGTACTGACACTAGGAGGACAGGAGGAGGATGTACTGACACTAGGAGGAGGACAGGAGGAGGATGTACTGACACTAGGAGGAGGACAGGAGGAGGATGTACTGACACTAGGTGGAGGACAGGAGGAGGATGTACTGACACTAGGAGGAGGATGTACTGACACTAGGAGGAGGACAGGAGGAGGATGTACTGACACTAGGAGGAGGACAGGAGGAGGATGTACTGACACTAGGAGGAGGACAGGAGGAGGATGTACTGACACTAGGAGGAGGACAGGAGGAGGATGTACTGACACTAGGAGGAGGACAGGAGGAGGATGTACTGACACTAGGAGGAGGACAGGAGGAGGATGTACTGACACTAGGAGGAGGACAGGAGGAGGATGTACTGACACTAGGAGGAGGACAGGAGGGGGAAGTACTGACACTAGGAGGAGGACAGGAGGGGGATGTACTGACACTAGGAGGAGGACAGGAGGAGGATGTACTGACACTAGGAGGAGGACAGGAGGGGGATGTACTGACACTAGGAGGAGGACAGGAGGGGGATGTACTGACACTAGGAGGAGGACAGGAGGAGGATGTACTGACACTAGGAGGACAGGAGGAGGATGTACTGACACTAGGAGGAGGACAGGAGGGGGATGTACTGACACTAGGAGGAGGACAGGAGGAGGATGTACTGACACTAGGAGGAGGACAGGAGGAGGATGTACTGACACTAGGAGGAGGACAGGAGGGGGATGTACTGACACTAGGAGGAGGACAGGAGGAGGATGTACTGACACTAGGAGGAGGACAGGAGGAGGATGTACTGACACTAGGAGGAGGACAGGAGGAGGATGTACTGACACTAGGAGGAGGACAGGAGGAGGATGTACTGACACTAGGAGGAGGACAGGAGGAGGATGTACTGACACTAGGAGGAGGACAGGAGGAGGATGTACTGACACTAGGAGGAGGACAGGAGGGGGATGTACTGACACTAGGAGGAGGACAGGAGGAGGATGTACTGACACTAGGAGGAGGACAGGAGGAGGATGTACTGACACTAGGGGGAGGACAGGAGGAGGATGTACTGACACTAGGAGGAGGACAGGAGGAGGATGTACTGACACTAGGAGGAGGACAGGAGGAGGATGTACTGACACTAGGAGGAGGACAGGAGGAGGATGTACTGACACTAGGAGGAGGACAGGAGGAGGATGTACTGACACTAGGAGGAGGACAGGAGGAGGATGTACTGACACTAGGAGGAGGACAGGAGGAGGATGTACTGACACTAGGAGGAGGACAGGAGGGGGATGTACTGACACTAGGAGGAGGACAGGAGGAGGATGTACTGACACTAGGAGGAGGACAGGAGGAGGATGTACTGACACTAGGAGGAGGACAGGAGGGGGATGTACTGACACTAGGAGGAGGACAGGAGGAGGATGTACTGACACTAGGAGGAGGACAGGAGGAGGATGTACTGACACTAGGAGGACAGGAGGAGGATGTACTGACACTAGGAGGAGGACAGGAGGAGGATGTACTGACACTAGGAGGAGGACAGGAGGAGGATGTACTGACACTAGGAGGAGGACAGGAGGAGGATGTACTGACACTAGGAGGAGGACAGGAGGAGGATGTACTGACACTAGGAGGAGGACAGGAGGGGGATGTACTGACACTAGGAGGAGGACAGGAGGAGGATGTACTGACACTAGGAGGAGGACAGGAGGGGGAAGTGCTGACACTAGGAGGAGGACAGGAGGAGGATGTACTGACACTAGGAGGAGGACAGGAGGAGGATGTACTGACACTAGGAGGAGGACAGGAGGAGGATGTACTGACACTAGGAGGAGGACAGGAGGAGGATGTACTGACACTAGGAGGAGGACAGGAGGAGGATGTACTGACACTAGGAGGAGGACAGGAGGAGGATGTACTGACACTAGGAGGAGGACAGGAGGGGGATGTACTGACACTAGGAGGAGGACAGGAGGGGGATGTACTGACACTAGGAGGAGGACAGGAGGGGGGAAGTGCTGACACTAGGAGGAGGACAGGAGGAGGATGTACTGACACTAGGAGGAGGACAGGAGGGGGATGTACTGACACTAGGAGGAGGACAGGAGGAGGATGTACTGACACTAGGAGGAGGACAGGAGGAGGATGTACTGACACTAGGAGGAGGACAGGAGGAGGATGTACTGACACTAGGAGGAGGACAGGAGGAGGATGTACTGACACTAGGAGGAGGACAGGAGGAGGATGTACTGACACTAGGAGGAGGACAGGAGGGGGATGTACTGACACTAGGAGGAGGACAGGAGGAGGATGTACTGACACTAGGAGGAGGACAGGAGGAGGATGTACTGACACTAGGAGGAGGACAGGAGGAGGATGTACTGACATTAGGAGGAGGACAGGAGGAGGATGTACTGACACTAGGAGGAGGACAGGAGGAGGATGTACTGACACTAGGAGGAGGACAGGAGGAGGATGTACTGACACTAGGAGGAGGACAGGAGGAGGATGTACTGACACTAGGAGGAGGACAGGAGGGGGATGTACTGACACTAGGAGGAGGACAGGAGGGGGGAAGTGCTGACACTAGGAGGAGGACAGGAGGAGGATGTACTGACACTAGGAGGAGGACAGGAGGGGGATGTACTGACACTAGGAGGAGGACAGGAGGAGGATGTACTGACACTAGGAGGAGGACAGGAGGAGGATGTACTGACACTAGGAGGAGGACAGGAGGAGGATGTACTGACACTAGGAGGAGGACAGGAGGGGGATGTACTGACACTAGGAGGAGGACAGGAGGGGGGAAGTGCTGACACTTGGAGGGTGTCAGGGGGGGTAATGGACGTTCATGAATTATTCTCTTTTTGGCAGGTCATGTCTCCGGTGCTGCTACGGCTTCTCTTGTGCTTCCCTGCGGTTCTGCTGATTCTGCGGTTCTGAGATGTGAGGGTTCTCCCTGATCCACCATGAGTGCAGGGCGAGTGTCGCTGGCTGAGAAGGCTATGTCGGAGGGGTACGCCCGGCTGAGATACCGCGATACTTCACTGCTCATCTGGCAGCAGCAGCAGCAGAGATTGGAGACAGCCCCTCAGGGCACTTACCTGATCCGCAGCCAGAGCATGTGGTACTCCCAGTACGGGAACCAGTCCATCCTGGTCCGGGATAAGAACAGCATCTCCCGGGACACTGGGCAGTCCAAATTCTGTGTGGTCATGTGACCCAGTGTGACTGTATCTTCATTGCTGTATTCAATGCATTTGGAAATTGGTAGTATCACAGAAACGCACCGAGCACCCATCTACCAGCGTCCCCCATGATGATGTCATACATGTGCTGTGATGTCATAGAAACAGACACTGCACCAAGCACCTGGATACAGTCTGTATACACCATCTACCAGCGTCCCCCATGATGACGTCATATGTGTGCTGTGATGTCATAGAAGTAGACACTGCACCAAGCACCTGGATACAGTCTGTATACACCATCTACCAGCGTCCCCCATGATGATGTCATACATGTGCTGTGATGTCATAGAAGTAGACACTGCACCAAGCACCTGGATACAGTCTGTATACACCATCTACCAGCGTCCCCCATGATGATGTCATACATGTGCTGTGATGTCATAGAAGTAGACACTGCACCAAGTACCTGGATACAGTCTGTATACACCATCTACCAGCGTCCCTCATGATGATATCATACATGTGCTGTGATGTCATAGAAGTAGACACTGCACCAAGCACCTGGATACAGTCTGTATACACCATCTACCAGCGTCCCCCATGATGATGTCATACATGTGCTGTGATGTCATAGAAGTAGACACTGCACCAAGCACCTGGATACAGTCTGTATACACCATCTACCAGCGTCCCTCATGATGATGTCATACATGTGCTGTGATGTCATAGAAACAGACACTGCACCAAGCACCTGGATACAGTCTGTATGATGTCTCCCATGATGATGTCATACATGTGGAGTTGCACTTTGACATCATTGCTGCTGCTGCTGCTGCTTCTGAGGGGAAGGATTAAGGGAATAATTTTAGTTTGCATAGAGACCATGACATGATGGGGATGGGAGATAAAGAATATGGGGGTCCTTCAGCAGTCTGTATGCTCACAGAGATTCCCATGGTTCTGTCGGACCGTCCTTCAGTGTAATCACGTATGTTACCGCCTCAGTGTTGTGTCTTGCACGCAGATCTCACGCTCTAGTGACATTAAATGCTGCTACTCATCTCTGCTCTGTCTTTGCTGCTTTGTAAAAAGTTACAGCTGCTGCTTGGAGCAATATGGTAGCAGGTCTTCCCTCTCCTTGTATACAGGTCACTGCAATTATGTCTCTAGTAACATCACAGTACTGTCACACTGGCCAAGAGGAAGGGCAGAGGCACAGAGAAGGGCTATTGTGAAGGGATCAGTTGATAGCGCTGCAGAGGTGTAATGGCATGGAGGGATCAGCTGATGGCGCTGCAGAGGTGTTATGGCATGGAGGGATCAGCTGATGGCGCTGCAGAGGTGTTATGGCATGGAGGGATCAGCTGATAGCGCTACAGAGGTGTTATGGCATGGAGGGATCAGCTGATGGCGCTGCAGAGGTGTTATGGCATAGTGGGATCAGCTGATGGTGCTGCAGAGGTGTTATGGCATGGAGGGATCAGCTGATGGTGCTGCAGGGTTGTTATGGCATGGAGGGATCAGCTGATGGCGCTGCAGAGGTGTAATGGCATGGAGGGATCAGCTGATGGCGCTGCAGAGGTGTTATGGCACGGAGGGATAAGCTGATGGTGCTGTAGAGGTGTTATAGCATGGAGGGAGCAGCTGATGGAGCTGCAGAGGTGTTATGGCATGGAGAGAGCAGCTGATGGCGCTGCAGAGGTGTTATGGCATGGAGGGATCAGCTGATGGCGCTGCAGAGGTGTTATGGCATAGTGGGATCAGCTGATGACACTGCAGAGGTGTTATGGCATAGTGGGATCAGCTGATGGTGCTGCAGAGGTGTTATGGCATGGAGGGATTGGCTGGAGGCGCTGCAGAGGTGTTATGGCATGGAGGGATCAGCTGATGGTGCTGCAGGGTTGTTATGGCATGGAGGGATCAGCTGATGGCGCTGCAGAGGTGTTATGGCATAGTGGGATCAGCTGATGCCGTTGCAGAGGTGTTATGGTATGGAGGGATCAGCTGATGGCGCTGCAGAGGTGGTATGGGATGGAGGGATCAGCTGATGGTGCTGCAGGGTTGTTATGGCATGGAGGGATCAGCTGATGGCGCTGCAGAGGTGTAATGGCATGGAGGGATCAGCTGATGGCGCTGTAGAGGTGTTATGGCGCTGCAGAGGTGTTATGGCACGGAGGGATAAGCTGATGGTGCTGTAGAGGTGTTATGGCATGGAGGGATCAGCTGATGGCGCTGCAGAGGTGTTATGGCATAGTGGGATCAGCTGATGGTGCTGCAGAGGTGTTATGGCATGGAGGGATCAGCTGATGGTGCTGCAGGGTTGTTATGGCATGGAGGGATCAGCTGATGGCGCTGCAGAGGTGTTATGGCATGTAGGGAACAGCTGATGGTGCTGCAGAGGTGTTATGGCACGGAGGGATCAGCTGATGGTGCTGCAGGGTTGTTATGGCATGGAGGGATCAGCTGATGGCACTGCAGAGGTGTTATGGCATAGTGAGATCAGCTGATGGTGCTGCAGAGGTGTTATGGTATGGAGGGATCAGCTGATGGCGCTGCAGAGGTGTTATGGCATGGAGGGATCAGCTAATGGTGCTGCAGGGTTGTTATGGCATGGAGGGATCAGCTGATGGCGCTGCAGAGGTGTTATGGCATGGAGGGATCAGCTGATGGTGCTGCAGAGGTGTTATGGCATGGAGGGATCAGCTGATGGTGCTGCAGGGTTGTTATGGCATGGAGGGATCAGCTGATGGCGCAGCAGAGGTGTTATGGCATAGTGAGATCAGCTGATGGCGCTGCAGAGGTGTTATGGCATGGAGGGAGCAGCTGATGGTGCTGCAGAGGTGTTATGGCATGGATGGAGCAGATGATGGCGCTGCAGAGGTGTTATGGCATGGAGGGATCAGCTGATGACACTGCAGAGGTGTTATGGCATGGAGGGAGCAGCTGATGGAGCTGGAGAGGTGTTATGGCATGGAGGGAGCAGCTGATGGCGGTACAGAGGTGTTATGGCATGGAGGGATCAGCTGATGGTGCTGTAGAGGTGTTATGGCATGGAGGGATCCGCTGATGGCGCTGCAGAGGTGTTATGGCATGGAGGGATCAGGTGATGGTGCTGTAGAGGTGTTATGGCATGGAGGGATCCGCTGATGGCGCTGCAGAGGTGTTATGGTATGGAGGGATCAGCTGATGGCGCTGCAGAGGTGTTATGGCATGGAGGGATCAGCTGATGGCGCTGCAGAGGTGTTATGGCATGGAGGGATCAGCTGATGGCACTACAGAGGTGTTATGGCATTGAGGGAGCAGCTGATGGCGCTGCAGAGGTGTTATGGCATGGAGGGAGCAGCTGATGGCGCTGCAGAGGTGTTATGGCATGGAGGGATCAGCTGATGGCGCTACAGAGGTGTTATGGCATAGTGGGATCAGCTGATGGTGCTGCAGAGGTGTTATGGCATGGAGGGATCCGCTGATGGCGCTGCAGAGGTGTTATGGCATGGAGGGATCAGGTGATGGTGCTGTAGAGGTGTTATGGCATGGAGGGATCCGCTGATGGCGCTGCAGAGGTGTTATGGCATGGAGGGAGCAGCTGATGGCGCTGCAGAGGTGTTATGGCATGGAGGGATCAGCTGATGGCGCTACAGAGGTGTTATGGCATGGAGGGAGCAGCTGATGGTGCTGCAGAGGTGTTATGGCATGGAGGGATTGGCTGGAGGCGCTGCAGAGGTGTTATGGCATGGAGGGAGCAGCTGATGGTGCTGCAGAGGTGTTATGGCATGGATGGAGTAGATGATGGCGCTGCAGAGGTGTTATGGCATGGAGGGATCAGCTGATGACACTGCAGAGGTGTTATGGCATGGAGGGATCAGCTGATGGTGCTGCAGGGGTGTTATGGCATGGAGGGATCAGCTGATGGCGCTGCAGAGGTGTTATGGCATGGAGGGATCAGCTGATGGCGCTGCAGAGGTGTTATGGCTTGGAGGGATCAGCTGATGGTGCTGCAGGGTTGTTATGGCATGGAGGGATCAGCTGTTGGCGCTGCAGAGGTGTTATGGCATAATGAGATCAGCTGATGGCGCTGCAGAGGTGTTATGGCATGGATGGAGCAGATGATGGCGCTGCAGAGGTGTTATGGCATGGAGGGATCAGCTGATGGCGTTGCAGGAGTGTTATGAAATGGAGGAATCAGCTGATGGCGCTGCAGGGTTGTTATGGCATGGAGGGATCAGCTGATGGCGTTGCAGGGGTGTTATGGAATGGAGGGATCAGCTGATGGCGCTGCAGGAGTGTTATATATAATCAACATTTATTGTTTATAAACACAAGAAGTACACGTAAATGATGGCAGTATATGACTGATGTACAAATTCAAAGATGTAAGAAAAGTCTGCTCCTCGGTGACAGCATGTGAGGCTCGGTCTGTGCTGGGAATGAACTCACGTTTTTGTTGATCCCGCAAACAGGACTTGATATATATATATACTTGATATCTTGATATAAGATTTGGCTGTGCTGCACCTCATCGATAACACACACATTATAAGGGCTGCTTGGTTTTAGCTGAATTGCAGCGCCTGTTCACATGACTCCTCCTTTTCCTGCCTGTGTGTTTACCACGTAGTTTCAATGTTAGTTAAAAAACAAAGTAAACTTCTGTTAAAAACAACTTAAATGCCGACTACATCAAATTCCTTATCTGATGTTAACACAAAGAAGGGGAAAGAAAAAGAAAGACAAATTTACTAAGGGCCCGAATTGTACGTACGGTTGGCTGAAAATTACCGTTTTGCGCCGAACTGCCCCGGGTTTTTGGCGCACGCGATCGGATTGTGGCGCATCGGTGCCAGCGTGCACGCAACGGAAATTGGGGGCGTGGCTGTCGGATTCGTAAAAAACGCCGTATTTAAAAAAAAAAAAAAAAGTGTCGCTTGACACATACTTACCTGCACCCAGGAATAGATTGGTGAACTCCGACAGACTTCTGCGCAGCAGCGACACCTGGTGGACATTGGGCACACGACCTTAGTGAATCTCCGGAAGACCCGAATCAGCGCCGGAGAACGCGCCGCTGGATCGTAAATGGACCGGGTAAGTAAATCTGCCCCACTGTTTGTATATCCCGTGTTCTAATGTTTTCTCTTTTACCTTGTTTAACCCCTTATCCTGGTGCATGGAGAGCCCAAGCCCTCTCAATAGCCGGTAAGTCTCTGCTGCATATTGCCGGCACAGATCGCGGGTGTTTTACTGCTGATCGCCGCCAGCAAAGGTGCGCATGGGCGCCGCCATCTTTCTGAGGATCGTCGCTCCCCGTGATGTCATCAAAAGACCCGCAGCTACTTCGGGTTAACCCATTCATTACAATGTGCTATCAGTAGTAAAATCCCCATATACTGCCATACTGTAGTATATTACAGAATCATACAGACACCCTAGGGTTAATGTACCCTAGGGTGTCTGAAAAATAGTAAAAATAAAAAAAAAAAGTTAAAAACAAAATTATAATAAAAAACCCTAAAAATTCAACCCCCCCCCCCCCCTCTTTCCCTAGAACTGATATAAATAAACAGTAAAAATCATAAACACATTAGGTATCACCGCGTCCGAAAATGCCCGATCTATCAAAATATGATAACGTTTTTTCACTGCGTTTAACCCCGCAACGGAAAATTGCGCCCATAGTCGAAAATCAGATTTTTTTGCCATTTTAAAAAAAATTCTAAATTCTATAAAAAGTGATCACAAGGTCGTACAGTCCTAAAAATGATAACATTGTAAACGTCATCAAAATCTGCAAAAAAATGACACCACCCACAGCTCCGTACACCAAAGTATGAAAAAGTTATTAGCCCCAGAAGACGGCAAAATCCCCCAAAAAAATTTGTACAGGAGGTTTAAATTTTTGTAAATGTGTATATATATATATATATTTATTATAAAACCTGTACAAATTTGGTATCCCCGTAATCGTACCGACCCAAAGAATAAAGTAGACGCGTCATTTGGGGCGCTCAGTGAAATCCGTAAGATCCAAGTACACAAGAATTTGGCACAAATACGTTTTTTCACCATTTTCACTGCATTTGGAATCGTTTTCCTGCTTCCCAGTACACGGCAGGAATATTACATACTGTCATACTATGAAGTGCAATGTGTTACACCGAAAACAAGTCGCACAGCTCTGCACATAAAAGTGCTAGATTTTTGAATGTGGGGAGTGAAAAATGAGAACGCAATAACGAAAAAGGGCCTTGGCCGGAAGGGGTTAAACATATGTTTCCATTGCGTCCCCCATGACGGCCCCACTTGGAGGATGACCCCTTGACCTCTGTAGGGACAGGAAGCAGAGAAGTTAAATACCCACCCCCTGCATCTACACTCCAGTGTCTTCCTGTCCCTACACGGGGCAGGTTGTAGAGAAAATCTCTCCTCTGATCCTTCCATCCAAGAGGGACAGTGAGAGGGGAGCATGTGTGGCGCGGGGATCATCCTCTTACCCCTCCGGTCCAGGACAGCGATCGGTGCAGACGACCCTTCCCTTGTCGGCATTTTGGGCCGGTAGTTCTGGCTCTGTCCGCGACCCCGCGAGGTTTACGACACCCGGACCTCAACAAAATGGCGGCGGCGTGTCTGACGCGGCCGCCAGTGACAACTTCCGGTGGCGCACCGGAAGTGAGGTAATCTGTCGCAGAGTCCGGAAACAGGCGCGTGGAGCGGTAAGATTTAAATGTAGCGGGGACGCACAGTGATCTGAGGTCTAATACGTTAGGTGAACCCAGCGTTTGTGATCCTTAAGCAGTGGTAAGATACCTATACAATGGCGCTCCCTGTACAATGCATTGTGATGGCTAGTTTAGTTAAAACAACGCTGTATATCTTCCAGGATTAACATACCGGGCCATCTTTTTTGCCTTACCTCACGAGGCTGTGTGCTAAAGGCAAGTATGTACCATATACCTCATGGGTATATATATATATATATATATATGTCATATTTGGACACATGCTTATATATATATATGTGTGTATACATAGGTGCTGTATATAACCATTGGCAGTATTGAGTCCTGCACCATGGAAGCTGTGTCTATAGCTCCTGTGAGTGGTTTCGGGGTGTCTATGTGTTACTGTGGGTTGTATCCTAACATACACAAGTATTTATGTTACTATTTAATAGTAATACTATTCTCCTTCTCTGTTGGTAGGAACCGAAAGAGAAGGAGAAACATAGAGATCCGAAGGATTTGCCTCCAAAAGATGCAGCAAAAAGAAAAGTCACCTCCCGCCGATGCAATATGTGCATTAATAAGTTATCTAATGACTATAAGAAAGCCATCTGTAAAGACTGTATTGATAGCCTCTTAAAAGAGGAGAAAACATCATTTATGGACGAAATGAGAACCTTTATTAAGGGGGAGGTGCCATGTTCATTAGCCTCATCTTTAGCTAATCTCTTGCCCCAGGAGCCTTTATCAAAAAGGCAAAGGGTAGAATACCAATCAGAGTCCGAAGCTGAGTCAGTTGATGATTCAATTAAGGATTCGATAGACTTAGACTCTATTCCATCCACATCTGCTGTTAAGATGGAATCCAGATACTTGTTCATGTCGGAAGATCTAGAACCTCTATTGAAGGCCATGAGAGACACGCTTAAGATTGAGGAAATAGAAGAGCCAAAATCGATCCAGGACGAGCTTTTTGGGATTCTTAAAGCAAAAAAGAGACGGGTCTTTCCAATCAATAAAACCCTAAAGGATCTAATCCTTGAAGAATGGAGAGATCCAGAAAACAGAATATCTCTATCAAGAGAGTTTAAAAATCGTTTATCCTTTGATGAGGAGGAATCGAAAATCTGGAATTCCTTTCCAAAAGTGGATATCCCAGTAACAAAGATAGCAAAAAAGACCGATCTCCCCTTTGAAGATGCTATCCAACTAAAGGATCCCATGGACCGGAAAGCAGATAGTCTGCTGAAAAAAACATGGGAATCGGCCATGTGGAATCTGAAGTCTAATATTGCCACAACATCGGTGTCTCGTACCCTGTTTTTCTGGTTGTCTGAACTAGAAAATCATATCAAGGATGGTACTCCAAGAGAAATTCTCTTAGAAACCACACCTATACTAAAGTCAGCAGCTGCCTTTGTCGCGGACGCCTCAGCAGAGGGGGTAAGATTCAGCGCAAAAGAAGGGGCACTTTCTAATTCAGCAAGAAGAACGCTCTGGCTAAGACAGTGGACAGGAGATTTCAGATCCAAATCCAAATTATGTGGCCTTCCTTTTCAAGGAGAGTACCTCTTCGGACACGAGTTGGACACCATCCTCGAAAAGGCAGCTGATAGGAAAAAAGGCTTTCCTGAAGCAAAAGTGGGTCAGAAGAAACAGCCCTTTCGGGACCCGAAAGAGAAGAAATTCCCTTATAGAGGGAAAGGAAAGCAGGGGAAATGGAGTTACCCAAAAGGGGGCAGAGGAAGGGGCTTCCTCCTCAGCTCCAGCAACACCACCCCATCATTCAGAAAATGACGCCAGAGTGGGGGGAAGACTTTTACCAGCAGTGGACAGATATCACACGGAACCCCTGGATTCTAACACTGTTAGAAGACGGTTACAGGCTGGAGATACCGTCTCTTCCTCCCCAAAAATTTTTTCTTACCAGACAGCCATCACCAGAACTTACCCTGCAGCTGTGGACAGAAACACAGAAATTACTAGACCTAGATGTCATCATCCCTGTTCCAGTCTCGCAGATAGGAGAAGGTCATTACTCCCCATTATTCTTAATAAAAAAAAACAACGGGTCTTTCAGGATGATATGCAACCTGAAAGGTCTAAATCAGTATGTCCTATACAGGAAATTCAAAATGGAGACTGTAAGTTCAGCAATTACGCAGATTCCTCTGGGGGCATTCATGTGTATGATCGACCTACAGGATGCCTATTATCATGTACCAATATACAAAACGTCCCAGAAGGTCGGATACACCATTTCCAGTACAAGGCGCTGCCCTTCGGAATATCATCAGCTCCGAGGACATTTTCAAAAATTATTATCGAAGTGGTGGCCTTCTTAAGAACAAGAAAGATAGTTCTAATTCCGTATTTAGCCGATCTATTGATTGTAGCAGGATCCGAACAGGAGCTAATCCGACACAGGGATTTTACAATTACCATCCTCAGACAACTAGGCTGGATCATAAATTGGAAAAAGTCAAACCTGCAACCCAGCAGGATCACTACATTTTTGGGCGTCTCTCTGAACTCATCACTCCAAATGTCCTTCCTCCCACAGGAGAAAAAATAAAAAATTGTTCAGAATGTGGAATTATTCCGGAAGAAACACGATTGTTCCATAAGAGATGTAATGAGGCTGTTAGGACAACTGACAGCATGCATCCAAGCAGTGCAGTGGAGTCAAGCACATACTCGCAGGTTACAAAATTGGGTATTATCCATGTGGGACAAGAACCCAGCTCATCTGGACTGGAAAATAAAAATTCCTGCGGAGATCAAAGACGCTCTAGTATGGTGGACACATCCAGAATATCTGGAGAAAGGAGTAACCTGGCATCCATGGCCTCTGCTATCAATCCAGACGGACGCAAGTTTGACTGGATGAGGAGCAAACATCGAAGGGTCCCTTGCCCAAGGGGAATGGCCCCTATCCATTCAGAATCGATCTTCCAATTATCGAGAGTTGAGAGCCGTATGGGAGGCTCTAAAAACCAGCGGAGATCTATTAAAATCTTGCCATGTAAAAATATATTCAGACAACGTCACCACAGTGGCCTATCTACACCACCAAGAAGGCACCAGGAATACCGAACTTCTTCTCCTATCGGAGAAAATCTTCAGTTGGGCAGAAGACAACGTGTCATCCCTATCCGCAGTCCATCTGAAGGGAGAAGAAAATGCAGTAGCGGACTACCTCAGCAGGAAACATATCAACAACAGCGAGTGGTGCCTAAACAACGAGGTTTTCGAGCAGCTAACCCAAAAATGGGGAGTCCCAGAAATAGATCTGTTTGCAACCCGTGCAAATTCAAAGACAACTTTTTTCTTTTTGCTAGACGGTTCAACACCAATGAACCAGCTAGATGCCTTCAGACATCCCTGGAATGCAGCACTAATGTATGCCTTTCCACCAGTTCCAGTAATTCCAAAAGTGGTTCAAAAAATCCAAAAGGAAAGAGGGAAAGTAATTCTAGTGGTACCCTTCTGGCCAAAGAAGGTATGGTTTCCATCCCTCAGGAGGCTAGCCCTGGAAGAACCGGTTCACCTTCCTCCTCGTACAGACCTATTATTCCAAGGACCAGTACTGCACCCAAATCCCCAGGCTCTCCAGTTGTCAGCTTGGATCCTGAAGGGGAACTACTAAGAAGCAAAGGCTTGTCTCACAAAGTCATATCGACCCTAAAGGCAAGTTGGAAACCTATCACTCATGCTATCTATTCCCGCATTTGGAATAAATTTGTTTCTTTTTGTGGGCCTAAGATTCCTAACCAGAACTCTCCTAATATCTCTCAGGTTTTGGATTTTCTCCAGGCAGGTTTCGACAAAGGCCTAAAAACCAGCTCCTTGAAGGTCCAGATATCCGCTTTGAGTGCATTTTTCGATAATCCTCTGGCAGAGCATCAATGGGTAAGGAGGTTTATAAAGGCTACTTCTAGACTTAAACCTACCATTAAAATAGCTGTCCCAAACTGGGATTTATCTATTGTCTTAAATTATCTAACTGGTACTCCATTTGAGCCCTTAGACTCAAAAAATATTAGAGAATTAACATTAAAGTTGACCTTTCTTATCGCCATAACATCGGCCAGACGTTTGGGGGAGATTCAGGCATTGTCCATCAAAGAACCCTACTTAAAAATATCTGAAGACAGAGTAACATTAACACTTGATAACAATTTTATCCCAAAGGTTTCCTCAAGTTTCCATCTAAGCCAGGAAATTATTCTGCCTACATTTTGTCGAAACCCGAAATCAACAAAAGAAAGAGAATGGCACTCCCTTGATGTCAGGAGAATCCCTCTTTTTTACCTGGAAACAACAAAACCACGGCGGAAAGACTCAAACATCCTTCTGCAGTTCAGCGGGAAGAACAAAGGGATAAAAGCTTCAAAATCCACTCTAGCAAGATGGATCAAGACTGTTATCAAGAATGCTTACGCAGCCCAGAATATGTCAATACCTGAAGCAATTAGAGCACATTCTACACGTGCCATGGCAACCTCATGGGCTGAAAAAAGGGGAGCTTCCATAAATGAAATTTGTAGGGCAGCTACATGGTCTAGCCAGTTGACATTCGTAAAACACTATAGGTTAGACCTGCAAAACACGAATGAATTAGCTTTCGGTAGAAAAGTACTACAAGCTGTTGTCCCTCCCTGAAATATAATTTGTTATGTCTCCAAGTGGGGCCGTCATGGGGGACGCAATGGAAAATGGGAATTATTCTCACCGTTAATTCGGTTTCCATTAGTCCACCATGACGGCCCATATATATTTCCCACCCATGTATAAAATTCTGTACTTCACGGATTAATTGTGTGTGATTAAAACATGCAATAAAATGAGTTGCATCCGCTGCCGGTGTAGTTATTTGGTAGTCACTGGAGTGTAGATGCAGGGGGTGGGTATTTAACTTCTCTGCTTCCTGTCCCTACAGAGGTCAAGGGGTCATCCTCCAAGTGGGGCCGTCATGGTGGACTAATGGAAACCGAATTAACGGTGAGAATAATTCCCATTTTTTCAGACCCACATTGAATTTCACTTTCCTGGAACTATAGGCTTTTACTTATGAAATATATATAACACATTAATACCTGTGCCCACTCATGTGTAAATAATTATGTAAACGCCACTTTCCGGAGTGCGATCTTACTGCGCCGTGCTATAAACTGTGTGAACACAGTCCTAAGAGCGCTGCCTCTCGCTACTGGCCCCCAGACTACACGTGCTGGCCGGAGCGCTGGTACTAGACTACGTCCTATTGCATTCTGATTCTTTCGCTAGTAACTAGGGGGGGGGGGGGGGGGGGGACAGACGCTGCGCATGCGCTGATCATCTCTTACTTCAGAAACCAGCACCTCGGCAATAGTGAAGAGCCGGCCCTCTGGATAAGGGTAACCCCCTACAAATTCTGATTATTCTGACATCCTGGGGACCCCCACGGTAAGATAACACCCTCAAGTGTACATACATGACTGTTGTTGCCTATTCAAGACCAATTGAGATGACGCTTGATGATGACTTAAGTAAATACCATAAAACCTCCTTAATATATGTGTTTTTTGTCATTTTCATAACCACTATATTTGTTGAAATGATAACTGATAGCTTCCATGGCTTCCTGCAGGGGAATGGATGTATAAAGTGAAGTGTTCAGATTACATTCTGCATATTTCACTTGTGACCGGAGAGGAGGAGACAAAGGACCGCTGCTAAGAGCTAGAGAGGCGTTCTGGATCTTTCACCTCAATAGTAGATTTCCAGCAGGTCTTAATTTCAGAAACGAAATCATGTTCCACTATTGAGGTGTTGGGGTACACAACATTATTAAAACATGGAATACCATGGCGCTCCAAATAGCATTACATGCACAAAGTGCAAGCATCATCTCAATTGGTCTTGAATAGGCAACAACAGTCATGTATGTACACTTGAGGGTGTTATCTTACCGTGGGGGTCCCCAGGATGTCAGAATAATCAGAATTTGTAGGGGGTTACCCTTATCCAGAGGGCCGGCTCTTCACTACTGCCGAGGTGCTGGTTTCTGAAGTAAGAGATGATCAGCGCATGCGCAGCGTCTGTCCCCCCCCCCCTAGTTACCAGCGAAAGAATCAGAATGCAATAGGACGTAGTCTAGTACCAGCGCTCCGGCCAGCACGTGCAGTCTGGGGGCCAGTAGCGAGAGGCAGCGCTCTTAGGACAGTGTTCACACAGTTTATAGCACGGCGCAGTAAGATCGCACTCCGGAAAGTGGCGTTTACATAATTATTTACATACGAGTCAGCACAGGTATTAATGTGTTATATATATTTCATAAGTAAAAGCCTATAGTTCCAGGAAAGTGAAATTCAATGTGGGTCTGAAAAACACGGGACACGGGATACAAACAATGCTTTTCTATTTATCTTCCTTTTTCTTTCCTCTTCTTTGTGTTCACATGTAGTCGGTAATTAAGTTGTTTTTAACAGAAGTTTACTTTGTTTTTTTAACCGGTTAAGGACCGGGCCCTTTCCTGGTTTTACATTTCCATATTTCACTCCCCACCTTCAAAAATCTATCACATTGCACTTCATAGTATGACAGTATGTAATATTCCATGCCGTGTACTGGGAAGCGGGAAAAACATTCCAAATGCAATGAAAATGGTGAAAAAACGCATTTGCGCCATTTTCTTATGGACTTGGATCTTACGGATTTCACTGAGCGCCCCAAATGTCAGGTCTACTTTATTCTTTGGGTCGGTACGATCACGTGGATACCAAATTTGTAAAGGTTTTATAATGTTTTCATACATTTACAAATATTAAAATCTCCTGTACAAAAATTTTGATTTTGATTTTGCCAACTTCTGGCGCTAATAACTTTTTTATACTTCGGTGCCCGGATCTGTGGGTGGTGTCATTTTTTGCGACATTCGATAATATTTTCAATGATATAATTTTTAGGACTGTACGACCTTTTTATCACTTTTTATAGATTTTTTTTTTATATTTTTCAAAATGGCAAAAAAGTGCAATTTTTGACTTTGGGTACGAGTTTCCGTTACGGGGTTAAACGCATTGAAAAAACGTTAATATATTTTGATAGATCAGGCATTTTCGGACGCGGCGATACCAGATGTGTCTATGATTTTTACTGTTTATTTATATCAGTTCTAGGGAAAGGGGGGGATTTGAATTTTTAGGTTTTTTTAATTATAATTTTTTTTACTTTTATGTGTGTTTTTTTTTTGCTATTTTTCAGACTCCCTAGGGTACTTTAACCCTAGGTTGTCTGATCGATCCTAACATACTACAGTATATGGGGCAGTATATGGGGATTTTCCTCCTCATTCATTACAATGTGCTATCAGCAGATTGTAATGAAGGGGTTAAAACGAAATAGCCTCGGGTCTTCGGAAGACTACCATGGAGACAGATCACGCTTCCCGATGACGTCACGGGGAGCGACGATCCTAGGCAAGATGGCGGTGCCGGCACCGATCGCGGGTGTTACCGGTAAGTCTTTGCTGCAATATTACAGCAAATACTTACCGGTTATGGAGAGGGCAGCAGGACCCGACCGCCGCCGTGAACCAGTTAACTAACACTGAAACTACGTGGTAAACACACAGGCAGGAAAAGGAGGAGTCATGTGAACAGGCGCAAACCAAGCCGCCCTTATGATGTGTGTGTTATCGATGAGGTGCAGCACAGCCGTGAGGAAGAACGTATAGTGCGCTCGAAACGCGTCGCTAATTATGCCATTTTAAACAGTAAACGTGGAATTTTTGTAACGTGATCAAGGTCCGGAAATAAGGCATGAAATTTTATTATATCAAGACTTGAGCAAAAGAGTCCTGTTTGCAGAATCAACAATACGTGAGTTCAGTGTATGACTGATCAGGCAGGACTGGGTGCAGCGCGGACCGTAACATAAAACATTGGCCTAGGACCCCCAGAATGTACGGATAATTAGTTTAGAAATAAACGAAAAACAAGTGAACATTAAAATGGGAGGGGGGTGCACATACGGGATGGGGAGCACGTGAGACCATGTCTTTATTGGCTGAAATGGCGCGCGCTATATCTATGACAGGAGTAGGTCTTGGGATTCCTGGGATCTTAAATACGTGTCCCATGGGGCCCACACAATATTCATCTTATCCGGGTCTGTAGTCCTCCATTCTACAGATAAACCCGAGCTCCTGGAGCCACTCCACCATTGGGGGAGGTTGGGGCTCTTCCAGTGCCTTGGGATCATTGTACGAGCTGGAGCCAGTGACGTAGAAGAGATAGAGCCGGGTATGATCGACAAAAGAGCGAGAACAATTGTGGGGCTGGGGTGACCCTCCTGCCAGTGACCTGGTGGTAGATATCGAAAACTCTACTCCAGAAAGGCTGTAGCGAAGGTCAGCTCCACCAAACATGAAGCAGGGTACCCACTACCACACCACATCGCCAGCACACATCCGAAGCTTCCGGGAAAATGGAGTAGAGAGGGGCGTGAATTAGCCGGGATCCAAGGGAGGCAGCGTGGGGGAGATACGGTCTAATTCCAGCAGAACCTACTGTTTGGAGTCCCTGTTGTAAGTCCGGTCCACCAGTATTTGGATAGTTGCCGCTACATGGTATATCCCTGACCCCCCCACCCCCCCCAGACTCTGTACAAGCCAGCACGAAGAAGCTAATGTGATTAGATCCACCTTCCCGTATAAACCTCCGGAAAGCTGTCTGCAGACTCAAGAAAAAAGAGCTTGGAGGTCGAATCGGCAGCGTCTGATACATGTACAGAGTGAGGCTTTGGGGCACATTTACTAAGGGTCCGCACACCGCAAGTCCGTCGGGTTTCCCGGACTAGTTCCTATTTGCGCCGCATATAATAGGGGTTTCTGGCGCACGCCATCAGATTTTGCCGCAATCGCGCCGAATTCCATGCGACACAAATCGGGCCTGTGGCTGCCGGACAACCCAACTGATTCGGACTAAGTGCGCAATTTGAAATTAAAATTGTGTCGCAAGACAATGCGCTCACATGCACCAGGAAGAAGAAGGTGAACTCCAGGGACCTGAGCGGGGAAGTGACACATGCAGGATACCGGGCGCAGGATCTTAGTGACTCCCCGCACAGCGCATTATACACGGACAATGCACTTACATGCACCAGGGAGAAGGTGAACTCCGGGGACCTGAGCGGGGAAGCGACACATGCAGGATATCGGGTGCACGATCTTAGTGACTCCCCGCACAGCACATTATACACAGACAATGCACTTACATGCACCAGGAAGAAGAAGGTGAACTCCAGGGACCTGAGCGGGGAAGTGACACATGCAGGATATCGGGCGCAGGATCTTAGTGACTCCCCGCACAGCGCATTATACACGGACAATGCACTTACATGCACCAGGGAGAAGGTGAACTCCGGGGACCTGAGCGGGGAAGCGACACATGCAGGATATCGGGCGCAGGATCTTAGTGACTCCCCGCACAGCACATTATACACGGACAATGCACTTACATGCACCAGGAAGACGAAGGTGAACTCCAGGGACCTGAGCGGGGAAGTGACACATGCAGGATATCGGGTGCAGGATCTTAGTGACTCCCCGCACAGCGCATTATACACGGACAATGCACTTACATGCACCAGGAAGAAGAAGGTGAACTCCAGGGACCTGAGCGGGGAAGTGACACATGCAGGATATCGGGGGCACGATCTTAGTGACTCCCCGCACAGCGCATTATACACGGACAATGCACTTACATGCACCAGGAAGAAGAAGGTGAACTCCGGGGACCTGAGCGGGGAAGCGACACATGCAGGATATCGGGCGCAGGATCTTAGTGACTCCCCGCACAGCACATTATACACAGACAATGCACTTACATGCACCAGGAAGAAGAAGGTGAACTCCAGGGACCTGAGCGGGGAAGTGACACATGCAGGATATCGGGCGCAGGATCTTAGTGACTCCCCGCACAGCGCATTATACACGGACAATGCACTTACATGCACCAGGAAGAAGAAGGTGAACTCCAGGGACCTGAGCGGGGAAGCGACACATGCAGGATATTAGGCGCAGGATCTTAGTGACTCCCCGCACAGCGCATTATACACGGACAATGCACTTACATGCACCAGGGAGAAGGTGAACTCCGGGGACCTGAGCGGGGAAGCGACACATGCAGGATATCGGGTGCACGATCTTAGTGACTCCCCGCACAGCACATTATACACAGACAATGCACTTACATGCACCAGGAAGAAGAAGGTGAACTCCAGGGACCTGAGCGGGGAAGTGACACATGCAGGATATCGGGCGCAGGATCTTAGTGACTCCCCGCACAGCGCATTATACACGGACAATGCACTTACATGCACCAGGGAGAAGGTGAACTCCGGGGACCTGAGCGGGGAAGCGACACATGCAGGATATCGGGGGCACGATCTTAGTGACTCCCCGCACAGCGCATTATACACGGACAATGCACTTACATGCACCAGGAAGAAGAAGGTGAACTCCGGGGACCTGAGCGGGGAAGCGACACATGCAGGATATCGGGCGCAGGATCTTAGTGACTCCCCGCACAGCGCATTATACACGGACAATGCACTTACATGCACCAGGAAGAAGAAGGTGAACTCCAGGGACCTGAGCGGGGAAGTGACACATGCAGGATATCGGGCGCAGGATCTTAGTGACTACCCGCACAGCGCATTATACACGGACAATGCACTTACATGCACCAGGAAGAAGAAGGTGAACTCCGGGGACCTGAGCGGGGAAGCGGCACATGCAGGATATCGGGCGCAGGATCTTAGTGACTCCCTGCACAGCGCATTATACATGGACAATGCACTTACATGCACCAGGAAGAAGAAGGTGAACTCCGGGGACCTGAGCAGGGAAGTGACACATGCAGGATATCGGGCGCAGGATCTTAGTGACTCCCCGCACAGCACATTATACACGGACAATGCACTTACATGCACCAGGAAGAAGAAGGTGAACTCCAGGGACCTGAGCGGGGAAGTGACACATGCAGGATATCGGGGCAGGATCTTAGTGACTCCCCGCACAGCGCATTATACACGGACAATGCACTTACATGCACCAGGAAGAAGAAGGTGAACTCCGGGGACCTGAGCGGGGAAGCGACACATGCAGGATATCGGGTGCAGGATCTTAGTGACTCCCCGCACAGCGCATTATACACAGACAATGCACTTACATGCACCAGGAAGAAGAAGGTGAACTCCGGGGACCTGAGCGGGGAAGCGACACATGCAGGATATCGGGTGCATGATCTTAGTGACTCCCCGCACAGCGCATTATACACGGACAATGCACTTACATGCACCTGGAAGAAGAAGGTGAACTCCAGGGACCTGAGCGGGGAAGCGACACATGCAGGATATCAGGAGCACGATCTTAGTGACTCCCCGCACAGCGCATTATACACGGACAATGCACTTACATGCACCAGGAAGAAGAAGGTGAACTCCAGGGACCTGAGCGGGGAAGTGACACATGCAGGATATCGGGCGCAGGATCTTAGTGACTCCCCGCACAGCACATTATACACGGACAATGCACTTACATGCACCAGGAAGAAGAAGGTGAACTCCGGAGACCTGAGCGGGGAAGTGACACATGCAGGATATCGGGTGCAGGATCTTAGTGACTCCCCGCACAGCTCATTATACACGGACAATGCACTTACATGCACCAGGAAGAAGAAGATGAACTCCAGGACCTGAGCGGGGAAGCGACACATGCAGGATATCGGGTGCAGGATCTTAGTGACTCCCCGCACAGCGCATTATACACGGACAATGCACTTACATGCACCAGGAAGAAGAAGGTGAACTCCGGGGACCTGAGCGGGGAAGCGACACATGCAGGATATCAGGCACAAGATCTTAGTGACTCCCCGCACAGCGCATTATACATGGACAATGCACTTACATGCACCAGGAAGAAGAAGATGAACTCCGGGGACCTGAGCGGGGAAGCGACACATGCAGGATATCGGGTGCAGGATCTTAGTGACTCCCCGCACAGCGCATTATACACGGACAATGCACTTACATGCACCAGGAAGAAGAAGGTGAACTCCGGGGACCTGAGCGGGGAAGAGACACATGCAGGATATTGGACGCACCATCTTAGTGACTCCCCGCACAGCGCATTATACACGGACAATGCACTTACATGCACCAGGAAGAAGGTGAACTCCAGGGACCTGAGCGGGGAAGGACACATGCAGGATATTGGGTGCAGGATCTTAGTGACTCCCCGCACAGCGCATTATACATGGACAATGCACTTACATGCACCAGGAAGAAGAAGGTGAACTCCAGGGACCTGAGCGGGGAAGTGACACATGCAGGATATCGGGGCAGGATCTTAGTGACTCCCCGCACAGCGCATTATACACGGACAATGCACTTACATGCACCAGGAAGAAGAAGGTGAACTCTGGGGACCTGAGCGGGGAAGTGACACATGCAGGATATCGGGCGCAGGATCTTAGTGACTCCCCGCACAGCTCATTATACACGGACAATGCACTTACATGCACCAGGAAGAAGAAGGTGAACTCCGGGGACCTGAGCGGGGAAGCGACACATGCAGGATATCGGGTGCAGGATCTTAGTGACTCCCCGCACAGCGCATTATACACGGACAATGCACTTACATGCACCAGGAAGAAGAAGGTGAACTCCAGGGACCTGAGCGGGGAAGCAACACATGCAGGATATCGGGCGCACGATCTTATTGACTCCCCGCACAGCGCATTATACACGGACAATGCACTTACATGCACCAGGAAGAAGAAGGTGAACTCCGGGGACCTGAGCGGGGAAGTGACACATGCAGGATATCGGGCGCATGATCTTAGTGACTCCCTGCACAGCACATTATACACGGACAATGCACTTACATGCGCCAGGAAGAAGAAGGTGAACTCCGGGGACCTGAGCGGGGAAGCGACACATGCAGGATATCGGGCGCAGGATCTTAGTGACTCCCCGCACAGCGCATTATACACTGACAATGCACTTACATGCACCAGGAAGAAGAAGGTGAACTCCGGGGACCTGAGCGGGGAAGCGACACATGCAGGATATCGGGTGCAGGATCTTAGTGACTCCCCGCACAGCACATTATACACGGACAATGCACTTACATGCACCAGGAAGAAGAAGGTGAACTCCGGGGACCTGAGCGGGGAAGGGACACATGCAGGATATCGGGTGCAGGATCTTAGTGACTCCCGCACAGCGCATTATACACGGACAATGCACTTACATGCACCAGGAAGAAGAAGGTGAACTCCAGGGACCTGAGCGGGGAAGCGACACATGCAGGATATCGGGGGCAGGATCTTAGTGACTCCCCGCACAGCTCATTATACATGGACAATGCACTTACATGCACCAGGAAGAAGAAGGTGAACTCCGGGGACCTGAGCGGGGAAGCGACACATGCAGGATATCGGCGCAGGATCTTAGTGACTCCCCGCACAGCGCATTATACACGGACAATGCACTTACATGCACCAGGAAGAAGAAGGTGAACTCCAGGGACCTGAGCGGGGAAGCGACACATGCAGGATATCGGGTGCAGGATCTTAGTGACTCCCCGCACAGCGCATTATACACGGACAATGCACTTACATGCACCAGGAAGAAGAAGATGAACTCCGGGGACCTGAGCGGGGAAGCGACACATGCAGGATATCGGACACCCAATGTTAGTGAATCACGTCGGACTTCATCCTCGTTGGACAACGCACCTCGGGGATCGTGACAGGACCGGGTAAGTCAATGTGCCCCATTGTGTCCATTTTGAGGACATTCACGCGGCCGAACCAGGAAAGGTGCTGTCACTGGCCGAGATCTCTAATAGTTTGTTCGATGAGGGGCTTGTAGTTTAATGCGCACAGGGATGAAATGTTGGCCGGGATACTCAGGTAACAGATATGACAATCCCTCCATTTAAGTTAAGGGAATTGAGAGGCCAGGTGGAGAGCTTGAGTCCCGGGGAGGGAGACACTCAGGACCTCCGATTTAGAGAGGTTGACCTTAAAGTTACTAAGGGAACCAAATTTCCTGAATTCCTCCAAAACAGCTGGGAGGGTAATTCTAGGCTGGGAGATGTAGAGGAGAAAGCTCATCAGTATAGAGGACGTCTTATACTGTGGAGTTCCCACCTGAAGGCCCCGCACACTGGGTTCTGGCGAAGAGCAACAGCCAAATGTCCCATGATTATAACATATAAAAGAGGGACCTGTGCTGTGGGAGCCGAGCACAATGCCTGCCCTAAGCCTAGGAAACGGGGACCAAAGCCCATTGTACCCCCAGTGTAGGCGGTCAAAGGCCTTCTCCGTATCCACCGACAGCAAGCATAACTCCTGCCTGGTCAACTTGGCCTGGAACTAAGGAGAAAAGTTTTATTAGTGTTATCACAAGCTTCTCCCCCCCCCCCCCCGGATAAAGCCCACCTGGTGTATAATAGCGGGGAGAAGGGACCCCAGTCAGTTAGCCATCAATTTAGATAATTTTATATCTATATTAATGATAGATATGGGGCAGTAATTAGGGCAAATGGAGTGGTCTTTGCCAGGCTTAGGAATCACAGAGATAGAAGCCTGTAGTGACCGGGGTGGCAAAGGGACCTGGGAAGAGATGCAGCTAAATGTATGTGTCAGAAATGGGCAAGTTCGTCCTTCAGGGTCTTCTAAAAACGGATGGGCTCCATGCCTAATGAACATTAATTGGAGCTTACCCCTAAGAGTCTCCCATTGCAGCTGCTCTCCCGAATGGGTGGTAGAAAACTTGTCAATTTGCCTACATAAATCCTCAAGTCTGAGAAATTATCATTGAGACGCCACCACCAGGGGGAGAGGCGTGAGGGCCCGGGATATCCAAGATGGAGGAGATCTGTGCATGATCGGACCACAGAGAGGGAGCCACAGAAGCCTCCAGCTTCCAGGTAAGGGCGTGGTGACTTAAGAAGAACATGTCTAGCCGGCTATGGGACCGGTGCACAGGAGAGACATAGGTGTAGTCACGAAACCGCGGGTGGAGAATTCTCCAGACATCTACCAACTGGGATTTCCGGAGCTTCCGCATCTGCGCTGGGGCTCAGGAGGGTCATGCTGCAGAGCAGTCGACCAAAGGGTCCATTGGGAAATTAAAGTTCCCCCCTAAATCTACCATACCCTCTAAGAATTCCCTTAGCCGGGCCAGAATTCTACGGCATACTCTAATCTGGTCTCTGTTGGGAAGGTACGTAAGCAGGTGGCCCCACAATCTTATTTGAACAAAGACGTATCTGCCCTCGGGGTCCGTTAGAGAGTCTATGAATTCATGTGGAAGGCATTTAGGATAGCAATAGAGGCCCCCCTAGACTTTGCCCCTAAGTGGGTACTATGAAACCAAGAGGTGTAGTATCTATCCCTAATATTGGGAATGCTGTTGGTGCGGAAGTGGGTCTCCTGTAGAAAGAGGAAGTCAGCCCTTAGTTTATACGGAACAAAACTTGACTGCGCTTTTGGGGGACGTTCAATCCCCTAGAGTTCAGGGAGTAACAAGTGATAGGCGCCATGTACAGGATCTATTATTCAAAAGGGGTCTGAAAGCTATAGGTGGGAAGACAGGCGACAAGTGGCAGACACGGACAAGACAACAATAGGATAGTCAAACAAAGGGAGAGGGGATTCAATAATAACAACTGAACAAATAAAACAGTAATAGGGCAGCCTAAGAGGCCGCTAAGGTTTAGCGACAGGAATGAGCCTATTAGCTGGTCGTGGGGCCCAATGAGAAACGTGCTGTCTATGCAGGGCGCCCACGGGGCCAGAGACCACCAGAAATATGATGCACATGTATCCATGCCTTAAGGAAAGAAAAAGACAAACAAAGCATGTAAAATATACAACTAAATCAACAACTCAACATTGTAAATATGTAACGAGTAGCCAGTTATGGGACAATGTAAAGGATATAGCAGGGGTCAATTGAACGCCAGTCCGAAGAAGACAAATGATGGAGAGGGAGACCCAGGTAGTCCTGAAGAAGGAGTGCAAAGTGCGGTTAGGGGCGAGGGGTTTTCATCTCGCCTAAGGGGGACTCTGGGCACCTTCTTCTCTCCTATTTGGAGAACGTTTCCTGGCTCTTCGACGAGGGAACCTCTGCGGTCTTGGCGATTGGAAAAGAAGATTGGTTGGGAGGAAAGAGGGCCAATCCAGAATGGGCACATCCGGCAGGTTTAGAGCAGCAAGGAATGCAGGGAAGCCCCCTGTCCCTGTGGGGCCCTGGACAGGGTCAAAATTCTGCACTGCAGGGGAGATGTGCCACTCAGCTGTTCTTGCAGGTGTTGTAGGGGAGCTGTGCTGCGGAGTGGAGCCGATCCGGACTGGGGTGAGGCAGGTGCCATTCATCCCCAACCAGAGAACAGCAAGACAGGCAGACAGCATGTGTGGGCTGTCAGAGCCGGTCAGTGCCTCCAGGACCGCAGCTGCCATCGGGATCTGTAGCAGCGGGTCTCCGGCAGCTTTGGGAGCCGGGGCTGAGCTGAGAGGGATCGGAGCTGTGCCTCTTCTGGCATCAGGAGCAAGCAGCTCCAAGGATGTAGAGGCCTACCCCGAGGGGAAGCCGCGCCATCTTGAATCGATCACCATGCAGCTCCGGATGCCCAGAATCCGCACCGCACAATGGCCAAAGCCTGCGATCCGGTGAGCAGGGGAGAGGTTCGGGAGTCAACGTCTGGGGTGGAATGGCCAGTAGGGACAAATCAATTAAATCGCTTGCCTCTTCTGGAGGAGGCTGGGGCATGTCCTGGGGGGCCTAAGGGACCAAATACTGGCCAATACCCACCAAGTAAACCGCATTGGGGTTGGAGTGGCTGGCCCAGTACCTCTCTTCTTTCTGTGGCAGATGGTGGCACTGCAGAGGTGTTATGGCACGGAGGGATCAGCTGGAGGTGCTGCAGAAGTATTATGGCATAGTGGGATCAGCTGGTGGTGCTGCAGAGGTGTTATGGCATGGAAGGTTCAGCTGATTGCACTGCAGTAGTGTAATGGCACGGAGGGATCAGCTGGAGGCGCTGCAGAGGTGTTATGGCATGGAGGGAGCAGCTGATGGGGCTGCAGAGGTGTTATGGCATGGAGGGATCAGCTGATGGAGCTGCAGATGTGTTATGGCAAAGAGTGATGAGCTGATAGCGCTGCAAAGGTGTTATGGCACGGTGGGATCAGCTGGTTGTGAGTGTTATGGCATGGAGGAAGCAGATGGTGGCACTGCATAGGTGTTATGGCATGGAGGGATCAGCTGGAGGCACTGCAGAGTTGTTATGGCATGGAGGGAACAGCTGGTGGCACTGCAGAGATGTTATAACATGAAAGTATCAGCTGGAGGCGCTGCAGAGGTGTTATGGCACGGTGGGATCAGCTGATGGGGCTGAGGGGTGTTATGGCACGGATGGATAAGCTGAAGGCACTGCAGAGGTGTAATGACATGAAAGGAACAGCTGATGGCACTGCAGAGGTGTTCTGGCATGGAAAAATAAGCTGATTGTGCTGCAGAGGTGTAATGGAAGGGAGGGATCAGCTGAAGGCGCTGCAGGGGTGTTATGGCATGTAGGGATCCGCTGATGGCACTGCAGAGGTGTTATGGCATGGTGGGATCAGCTGATGGAGCTGCAGAGGTGTTATGGCATGGAGGGATCAGCTGATGGAGCTGCAGAGGTGTTATGGCATGGAGGGATCAGCTGATGGCACTGCAGAGGTATTATGGCATGAAGGGATCAGCTGGGGGTGCTGCAGAGGTGTTATGGCACACATGGATCAGCTGATGGCGCTGTAGAGGTCTTCTGGCACGGAGGGATCAGCTGGTGGTGCTGCAGAGGTGTTATGGCATGGAAGGTTCAGCTGGTGGCGCTGCAGATGTGTTATGGCAAAGAGTAATGAGCTGATAGCGCTGCAAAGGTGTTATGGCACGGTGGGATCAGCTGATGGTGCTAAAGGAGTGTTATGGCATGGAGGGAGCAGATGGTGGAACTGCATAGGTGTCATGGCATAGTGGGATCAGCTGATGGCACTAAGGGGTGTTCTGGCACGGAGGGATGAGCTACTGGTGCTGCAGAGGTGTAATGGAAGGGAGGGATAAGCTGGTGGGGCTGCAGAAGTGTTTTGGCATGGTGGGATCAGCTGAAGTCTCTGCAGGGGTGTCATGGCATGGAAAGATCAGCTGATGGCACTGCATAGGTGTTATGGCATGGAGAGAGCAGCTGATGGCACTGCAAAGGTGTTATGGCATGGAGGGATCAGCTGATGGTGCTAAAGGAGTGTTATGGCATGGAGGGATCAGCTGGAGGCACTGCAGAGTTGTTATGGCATGGAGGGAACAGCTGGTGGCACTGCAGAGATGTTATAACATGAAAGTATCATCTGGAGGCGCTGCAGAGGTGTTATGGTACAGAGGGATCAGCTGATGGCGCTGCAAAGGTGTTATGGCACGGTGGGATCAGCTGATGGGGCTGAGGGGTGTTATGGCACGGATGGATCAGCTTTTGGCACTGCAGAGGTGTTCTGGCATGGAGAAATCAGCTGATTGCGCTGCAGAGGTGTAATGGAAGGGAGGGATCAGCTGAAGGCGCTGCAGGGGTGTTATGGCATGAATGGGGATTCAGCTGATGGCGCTGCAGAGGTGTTGTGGCATGGTGGGGTCAACTGATCGTGCTGGAGGAGTGTTATGGCATGGAGGGAGCAGCTGATGGTGCTGCAGGAGTGTTATGGCATAGAGGGAGCAGATGATGGCACTGCAGGAGTTTTATGGAATGGAAGGAACTGATGATGGCGCTGCAGAGGTGTTATGGTACAGAGGGATCAGCTTATTGGGCTGCAGAATTGTTATGCATGGTAGGATCAGCTGAAGGCGCTGCAGGGGTGTTATGGCATGGAGGGATCAGCTGATGGTGCTGCAGGAGTGTTATAGCATGGAGGGAGCAGCTGATGGTGCTGCAGGAGTGTTATTGCATAGAGGGAGCAGATTATGGCACTGCAGGAGTTTTATGGAATGGAAGGAGCTGATGATGGCAAAGGTGTTATGGTACAGAGGGATCAACTGATGGCGCTGTAGAGGTGTTATGGCATGGAGAGATCAGCACAGTCCAATGTAGATATCCTGCGATCCGGTGAGCAGGGGAGAGGTCCGGGAGCCAACATCTGGGGTGGAATGGCTAGGAGGAACAAATTAATTACAGATGGATCAGCTGATGGTGCTAAAGGAGTGATATGGTATGGAGGGAGCAGATGGTGGCACTGCAGATGTGATATGACATGGAGGGATCAGCTGGAGGTGCTGCAGAGATATTATGGCATGGAGGGATGAGCTGGTGGTGCTGCAGAAGTGTAATGGTACAGAGGGATCAGCTGAAGGCGCTGCAAAGGTGTTATGTATGGCACAGTGAAATCAGCTGATGCTGCGAAAGGAGTTTTATAACATTGAGGGAGCAGATGGTGGCACTGCATAGATGTTATGGCATGGAGGGAGCAGCTGATGGCGCTGCAGAGCTGTTATGGTGCAGAGAGATCATCTGATGGCGCTGCAGAGGCGTTATGGCTAAGTGGGATCAGCGGATGGCGCTAAGGGGTGTTATGGCATGGAGGGTGCAGCTGATGGTGCTGCAAAGCTGTTATGGTACAGAGGGATCAGCTGATGACACTGCAGAAGTGTTATGGCATGCTGGGATCAGCTGAAGGCGCTGCATGGGTGTTGTGGCATGGTGAGATCAACTGATAGCGCTTCAGAAGTGTTGTGGCATGGAGGTAGTAGCTGATGGCACTGCAGGGGTGTTATGGAATGGAGGGATCAGCTGATGGCGATGCAGAGGTGTTATGGAATGGAGGGAGCAGCTGATGGCACTGCAGGAGTGTTATGGCATGGAGGGAGCAGCTGATGGCGCTTCAGAAGTGTTATGGTACAGAGGGATCAGCTGATGGCGCTGCAGAGGTGTTATGACATGGAGGGAGCAGCTGATGGCGCTGCAGAGGTGTTGTGGCATGGAGGTATCAGCTGATTGCGCTGCAGAGGTGTTTTGGCATGGTGAGATCAGTTGCTGGTGCTGCAAAGGTGTTATGGCACGGAGGGATCAGCAAGAGGCCTGTGCCAGGGGGGACGAGGGGAAGCCACGCCATCCGCCATCTTGACTCGATCACCATTCAACTCCGGAGGCCCAGAATCCGCACCGCCCAATGAACAAAGCCTGCGATCCGGTGAGCAGGGGAGAGATCCGGGAGCCAACGTCTGGGGCGGAATGGCCGGGAGGGACAAATCAATTACAGAGGGATCAGCTGATGGTGCTAAAGGAGTGTTATGGCATGGAGGGAGCAGATGATGGCACTGCATAGGTGTTATGGTGTGGAGGGAGCAGCTGATGGCACTGAGAGGTGTTATGGCACTAAGGGATCAGCTAATAGTGCTAAAGGAGTGTTATGGCATGGAGAGAACAGCTGATGGCACTGCAGAGGTGTTATGACACAGAGGGATCAGCCATTGGCGTTGCAGAGGTGTTATGGCACAGAGGGATCAGCTGATGGCGCTGTACAGGTGTTATGGAACGGTGGGATCAGCTGATGGCGCTGAGGGGTGTTATGGTACGGAGGGATCAGCTGATGGCACTGCAGAGGTGTTATGACATCGAAGGAACAGCTGATGGTACTGCCGTGGTGTTATGGCATGGAGGGATAAGCTGGTGATGCTGAAGAAGTGTTACAGCATACTTGGATCAGATGAAGGCGCGGCAGGGGTGTTATGGCATGGAGGGATCAGCTGATGGTGCTGCAGGAGTGTTATGGCATGGAGAGAGCAGCTGATGGCGCTTCAGAGATGTTATGGTACAGAGGGATCAGCTGATGGCGCTGCAGATGTGTTATGGCATGGAGGGATCAGCTGATGGCGCTGCAATGGTGTTATGACATGGACGGAGCAGCTGATGGTGCTGCAGAGGTGTTATGGCATGGTGAGATCAGTTGCTGGTGCTGCAAAGGTGTTATGGCACGGAGGGATCAGCTAGAGGCCTGTGCCGGGGGGACGAGGGGAAGCCACACCATCCGCCATCTTGACTCGATCACCATACAGCTCCGGAGGCCCAGAATCCGCACCGCCCAATGAACAAACCCTGCGATCCGGTGAGCAGGGGAGAGGTCCGGGAGGCAACGTCTGGGGCGGAATGGCCGGGAGGGACAGAGGAGTGTTATGGCATGGAGGGAACAGATGGTGGCACTACAGAGGTGTTATGGCACAGAGGGATCAGCTGATGGTGCTGCAGAGGTGTTATGGCACAGAGGGATCAGCTGATTGCATTGAGGGGTGTTATGGCACTGAGGGGTCAGCTGATGGTGCTATAGGAGTGTTATGGCATGGAGGGAACAGCTGATGGCACTGCAGAGGTGTATTGACACAGAGGGATACACAGAGGGGTGTCATAACACCTCTGCAGGATTGTTATGGCATGGAGGGAGCAGCTGATGGCGCTTCAGATGTGTTTTGGCATGGAGGGATCAGCTGATGGCGCTGCAGATGTGTTATGACATGGAGGGAGCAGCTGATGGTACTGCAGAGGTGTGATGGCACAGAGGGATCAGCTGATGGCGCCGAGGGGTGTTATGGCACGGAGGGATCAGCTGATGGCACCGCAGAAGTGTTATGGCATAGTTGGATCAGATGAAGGCGCTGCAGGGGTGTTATGGCAGGGAGGGATCAGCTGATGTTGCTGCAGGAGTGTTATGGCATGGAGGGAGCAGCTGATGGCGCTTCAGAGGTGTTATGGCATGGTTATGGTGCTGCAGGAGTGTTATGGCATGGAGGGAACAGCTGATGGTGCTACAGGAGTGTTATGGCTTTGAGGCAGGAGCTGAAGGTGCTGCAGAGGTGTTATGGTACAGAGGGAACAGCTGATGGCGCTGCAGAAATGTTATGGCATGGTGGGATCAGCTGAAGACGCTGCAGGGGTGTTATAGCTTAAAGGGATCAGCTGTTGGTACTGAAAGCTTTTATGGCATGGAGAGAGCAGCTGATGGTGCTGCAGGAGTGTTATGGCATAGAAGGAGCAGCTATTGGCGCTGCAGAGGTGTTATGGCACGGTGGTATCAGCTGATGGCGCTGAGGGATGTTTTGGCACGGAGCGACTAGCTGATGGCACTGCAGGAGTGTTATGGCATGGAGGGAGCAGCTGATGGTGCTGCAGAGGTGTTATGAAATGGAGGGTTCAGCTGATGGTGCTGCAAAGGTGTTATGGCATGGTGGGATCAGCTGCTGGTGCTGCAGGAGTGTTATGGCATGGAGGGAGCAGCTGATGGTGCTGCAGGAGTGTTATGGCATGGAGGGAGCAGCTGACGGCGCTGCAGAGGTGTTATGGTACAGAGGAATCAGCTGATGGCGCTGCAGAAGTGTTATGGCATGGAGGGATCAGCTGAAGGCACTGCAGGTGTGTTATGGCATGGAGGGATCAGCTGATGGCGCTTTAGAGGTATTATGGCATGGAGGGATCAGCTGATGGTGCTGCAGAGGTGTTAAGGTACAGAGGGATCAGCTGGTGGCGCTGCAGAGCTGTTATACCATGGAGGGATTAGCTGTAGGTCTGCAGGGCTGTTATAGCATGGAGGGATTAGCTGTAGGTGCTGCAGAGGTGTTATGGCATGGTGGGATCAGCTGATGGCGCCAAGGGTGTTTTGGCATGGAGGGATCAGCTAATGGCGCTGCAGAGGTGTAATGGAAGGAAAGGAATAACTGGTGGGGCTGCAGAAGTGTTATGGTATGGAGGGATCAGCTGAGGGTGCTGCAGGAGTGTTATGGCATGAAGGGAGCAGCTGATGGCACTGCAGAAATGTTATGGCATAGTGGGATCAGCTGAAGACGCTGCAGGGGTGTTATGGCATGGAGGGATCATCTGATGGTGCTGCAGAGGTGTTATGGCATGGAGGGAGCAGCTTATGGTGTTGCAGGAGTGTTGTGGCATAGAGGGAGCAGCTGATGGCACTGCAGGAGTGTAATGGCATGGAAGGAGCAGCTAATGGCGCTGCAGAGGTGTTATGGTACAGAGGGATCAGCTGATGGCACTGCAGAGGTGTTATGGCATGGACGGATCAGCTAATGGCGCTGCAGATGTGTAATGGAAGCTGGCGGTGCTGGAGAAGTGTTACAGCATGGTGGGATCAGCTGAAGTCTCTTCAGGGGTGTTATGGCATGGAGAGATCAGCTGTTGGTGCTGCTGAAGTGTTATGGCATGTTGGGAGCAGCTGATGGTGCTGCAGGGGTGTTATAGCATGTTAGATCAGCTGTTGGTTGTGCAGAGGTGTTATGGCATGGAGGGATCTTCTTTTGGAGCTGCAGAAGTGTTATGGCATGGATGGAGCAGTTTATGGTGCTGCAGGAGTGTTATGGCTTAGAAAGAGCAGCTGATGGCACTGCAGGGTTGTTATGGTACAGAGGGATTAGCTGATGGAGCTGCAGATGTGTTATGGAATGGACGGATCAGGTGATGGCGCTGCAGAGGTGTTATGACAAGGAGGGAGCAGCTGATGGCTCCAGGAGTGTTATGGCATAAAGGGAGCAGCTGATGGCACTGCAGGAGTGTTATGGCATGGAGGGAGCAGCTGTTGGCACTGCAGAGGTGTTATGGTACAGGAGGGATCAGCTAATGGCGCTGCAGAGGTTATGGCATGGAGGGATAAGCTGATGGTGCTACAGAGGTTATGGCATGGAGGGAGCAGATGATGGCGCTGCAGAGGTGTTATGGCATGGAGGGATCAGCTGCTGGTGCTGCAGAGGTGTTATGGTATGGTGGGATCAGCTGCTGGTGCTGCAGAGGTGTTATGGCATGGAGGGATCAGCTAGAGGCCTGTGCCAGGGGGACGAGGGGAAGCCACGCCATCCGTCATCTTGGCTCGATCACCATGCAGCTCCGGAGGCCCAGAATCCGCACTGCCTAATGAACAAAGCCTGCGGTCCGGTGAGCAGGGGAGAGGTCCGGGAGTCACCGTCTGGGGCGGAATGGCCGGGAGGGACAAATCAATTACAGAGGGATCAGCTGATGGTGCTAAAGGAATGTTATGGCATGGAGGGAGCAGATGGTGGCGCTGCATAGGTGTTATGAGATGGAGCGATTAGCTGGAGGCGTTGCAGAGGTGTTATGGAACAGAGGGATCAGCTGATGGTGCTGCAGGAGTGTTATGGCACAGAGGGATCAGCTGATGGTGCTGCAGAGGTGTTATGGCACTGAGGGATCAGCTAATGGTGCAAAAGGAGTGTTATGGCATGGAGGGAGCAGATGGTGCCACTGCATAGGTGTTATGACTTGGAGGGATCAGCTGGAGGCAGTGTAGAGTATTTATAACATGGAGCGATCAGCTGGAGGCGCTGCAGAAGTGTTATGGCATGGAAGGAGCAGCTGATGGTGCTACAGAGGTGTAATCACATGGTGGGATCGGCTGATGGTGCTGCAAAGGTGTTGTGGCATGGTAAGATCAACTGGTGGTGGTGCAGAGGTGTTATGGCATGGAGTGATCAGCTGATTGCGCTGCAGGGGTGTTATGGCATGGAGAGATCAGCTGTTGGTGCTGCAGGAGTGTTTTGGCATGAAGGGAACAGCTAATGGCGCTGCAGAGGTGTTATGGCATAGTGGGATCAGATGAAGGCGCTGCAGGGGTTTCATGGCATGGAGGGATCAGCTGATGACACTGCAGGAGTGTTATGGCATGGAGGCAGCAGCTGATGGCGCTGCAGATGTGTTATCGTACAGAGTGAACAGCTGATGGTGCTGCAGAGGTGTCATGGCATGGTGGGATCAGCTGAAGATGCTGCAGTGGTGTTATGGCATGGAGGGATCAGCTGATGGTGCTGCAGAGGTATTTTGGCATGGAGGGAGCAGCTGATGGCGCTGCAGACGTGTAATGGAAGGGAGGGATAAGCTGGTGGCGCTGCAGTAATGTTACAGCATGGTGGGATCAGCTAAAGTCTCTGCAGGTGTGTTATGGCATGGAGAGATCAGCTGTTGGTGTTGCAGGAGTGTTATGGCATGGAGGGAGTAGCTGATGGTGCTGCAGGAGTGTTATGGCATGGAGGGAGCAGCTGATGGCGCTGCAGAGGTGTAATCACATGGAGGGATCAGCTGATTGTGCTGCAGAGGTGTTATGGCATGGAGGGATCAGCTGATGGTGCTGCAGAGGTATTTTGGCATGGAGGGAGCAGCTGATGGTGCTGCAGGAGTGTTATGGCATATAGGGAGCAGCTGATGGCGCTACAGAGGTGTTATGGTACAGAGGGATCAGCTGATGGCGCTGCAGAGGTGTAATGGAAGGGAGGGATAAGCTGGTGGCGCTGCAGTAGTGTTACAGCATGATGGGATCAGCTAAAGTCTCTGCAGGTGTGTTATGGCATGGAGGGAGCAGCTGATGGCACTGCAGAGGTGTTATGGCATGGAGGGAGCAGCTGATGGTGCTGCAGAGGTGTTATGGCATGGAGGGAGCAGCTGATGGTGCTGCAGAGGTGTTATGGCAAAGAGGGATCAGCTGATGGCGCTGCAGAGGTGTAATCACATGGAGGGATCAGCTGATGGTGCTGCAGGGGTGTTATGGCATGGAGGGAGTAGCTGTTGGTGCTGCACGAGTATTAAGGCATAGAGGGAGCAGATGATGAGACTGCAGGAGTGTTGTGGCAATGAGGCATCAGCTGATGGCTGCAGGAGTGTTATGACATTGAGGGAGCAGATGATAGCGCTGCAGAGTTGTTATGGCATGGAGGGATCAGCTGATGGCACTGCAGAGGTGTTATGGCATGGTGGGATCAGCTGCTAGTGCTGCAGAGGTGTTATGGCATGGTGGGATCAGCTGCTGGTGCTGCAGAGGTGTTATGGCATGGAGGGATCAGATAGAGGCCTGTGCCAGGGGGACGAGGGGAAGCCACGCCATCCGCCACCTTGACTCTATCACCATGCAGCTCCGGCGGCCCAGAATCCGCACCGCCCAATTAACAAAGCCTGCGCTCCGGTGAGCAGGGAAGAGCTCCGGGAACCAAAGAATGGCCGGGAGGGACAAATCAATTACGTAGGGATCAGCTGATGTTGGTAACGGAGTGTTATGACATGGAGGGATCAGCTGGAGGTGCTGCAGAAGCGTAATGGTACTGAGGGAGCAGCTGATGACACTTCAGGTGTGTTATGGCATGGAGGGATGAACTGATGGCGATGCAGAAATCTTATGGCATGGAGAGGTGTTATACACACACACATACATACACGCTGGGGGCAGTGGAGATATATATATATATATCTCCACTGCCCCCAGCGTGTATGTATGTGTGTATATATATATATATAAAACACCTCTCCATGCCATAAGATTTCTGCATCGCCATCAGTTCATCCCTCCATGCCATAACACACTTGCACCACCACCAGTTGATCTTAGCATGCCACAACACACTATATATATACACATACATACACACACCGCCCACTTTATTAGGTACACCATGCTAGTAACGGGTTGGACCCCCTTTTGCCTTCAGAACTGCCTCAATTCTTCGTGGCATAGATACAACAAGGTGCTGGAAGCTCCTCAGAGATTTTGCTCCATATTGACATGATGGCATCACACAGTTGCCGCAGATTTGTCGGCTGCACATCCATGATGCGAATCTCCCGTTCCACCACATCCCAAAGATGCTCTATTGGATTGAGATCTGGTGACTGTGGAGGCCATTTGTGTCCAGTGACCTCATTGTCATGTTCAAGAAACCAGTCTGAGATGATTCCAGCTTTATGACATGGCGCATTATCCTGCTGAAAGTAGCCATCAGATGTTACAGGGTACATTGTGCTCATAAAGGGATGGACATGGGCAGCAACAATACTCAGGTAGGCTGTGGCGTTGTACCAAGGGGCCCAAAGACACCATGACACCACCACCACCAGCCTGACCCGCTGATATAAGGAAGGATGGATCCATGACACCACCACCACCAGCCTGAGCCGCTGATACAAGGCAGGATGGATCCATGACACCACCACCACCAGCCTGACCCGCTGATACAAGGCAGGATGGATCCATGACACCACCACCACCAGCCTGACCCGCTGATACAAGGCAGGATGGATCCATGACACCACCACCACCAGCCTGACCCGCTGATACAAGGCAGGATGGATCCATGACACCACCAGCACCAGCCTGAGCCGCTGATACAAGGCAGGATGGATCCATGACACCACCAGCACCAGCCTGAGCCGCTGATACAAGGCAGGATGGATCCATGACACCACCACCACCAGCCTGAACCGCTGATACAAGGCAGGATGGATCCATGACGCCACCACCACCAGCCTGAGCCGCTGATACAAGGCATGATGGATCCATGACACCACCACCACCAGCCTGACCCGCTGATACAAGGCAGGATGGATCCATGACACCCCCACCACCAGCCTGACCCGCTGATACAAGGCAGGATGGATCCATGACACCACCACCACCAGCCTGACCCGCTGATACAAGGCAGGATGGATCCATGACACCACCACCACCAGCCTGACCCGCTGATACAAGGCAGGATGGATCCATGACACCACCACCACCAGCCTGAGCCGCTGATACAAGGCAGGATGTATCCATGACACCAGCACCACCAGCCTGACCCGCTGATACAAGGCAGGATGGATCCATGACACCACCACCACCAGCCTGAGCCGCTGATACAAGGCAGGATGGATCCATGACACCACCACCACCAGCCTGAGCCGCTGATACAAGGCAGGATGGATCCATGACACCACCACCACCAGCCTGACCCGCTGATACAAGGCAGGATGGATCCATGACACCACCACCAGCCTGAGCCGCTGATACAAGGCAGGATGGATCCATGACGCCACCACCACCAGCCTGACCCGCTGATACAAGGCAGGATGGATCCATGACACCACCACCACCAGCCTGACCCGCTGATACAAGGCAGGATGGATCCATGACACCACCACCAGCCTGACCCGCTGATACAAGGCAGGATGGATCCATGACACCACCACCACCAGCCTGACCCGCTGATACAAGGCAGGATGGATCCATGACACCACCACCACCAGCCTGACCCGCTGATACAAGGCAGGATGGATCCATGACACCCCCACCACCAGCCTGACCCGCTGATACAAGGCAGGATGGATCCATGACACCACCACCACCAGCCTGACCCGCTGATACAAGGCAGGATGGATCCATGACACCACCACCACCACCAGCCTGAGCCGCTGATACAAGGCAGGATGGATCCATGACACCACCACCACCAGCCTGAGCCGCTGATACAAGGCAGGATGGATCCATGACACCACCACCACCAGCCTGACCCGCTGATACAAGGCAGGATGGATCCATGACACCACCACCACCAGCCTGACCCGCTGATACAAGGCAGGATGGATCCATGACACCACCACCACCAGCCTGAGCCGCTGATACAAGGCAGGATGGATCCATGACACCACCACCACCAGCCTGAGCCGCTGATACAAGGCAGGATGGATCCATGACACCACCACCACCAGCCTGAGCCGCTGATACAAGGCAGGATGGATCCATGACACCACCACCACCAGCCTGAGCCGCTGATACAAGGCAGGATGGATCCATGACACCACCACCACCAGCCTGACCCGCTGATACAAGGCAGGATGGATCCATGACACCACCACCACCAGCCTGACCCGCTGATACAAGGCAGGATGGATCCATGACACCACCACCCCCAGCCTGAGCCGCTGATACAAGGCAGGATGGATCCATGACACCACCACCCCCAGCCTGAGCCGCTGATACAAGGCAGGATGGATCCATGACACCACCACCCCCAGCCTGAGCCGCTGATACAAGGCAGGATGGATCCATGACACCACCACCCCCAGCCTGAGCCGCTGATACAAGGCAGGATGGATCCATGACACCACCACCACCAGCCTGAGCCGCTGATACAAGGCAGGATGGATCCATGCTTTCATGTTGTTGACGCCAAATTCTGACCCTACCATCCGATACCGATACCATCCTTGTACCAAGGGGCCCAAAGACACCATGACACCACCACCACCAGCCTGAGCCTCTGATACAAGGCAGGATGGATCCATGACACCACCACCACCAGCCTGAGCCGCTGATACAAGGCAGGATGGATCCATGACACCACCACCACCAGCCTGAGCCGCTGATACAAGGCAGGATGGATCCATGACACCACCACCACCAGCCTGAGCCGCTGATACAAGGCAGGATGGATCCATGACACCACCACCCCCAGCCTGAGCCACTGATACAAGGCAGGATGGATCCATGCTTTCATGTTGTTGACGCCAAATTCTGACCCTACCATCCGAATGTCGCAGCAGAAATCGAGACTCATCAGACCAGGCAACGTTTTTCCAATCTTCTACTGTCCAATTTCGATGAGCTTGTGCAAATTGTAGCCTCAGTTTCCTGTTCTTAGCTGAAAGGAGTGGCACCCAGTGTGGTCTTCTGCTGCTGTAGCCCATCTGCCTCAAAGTTGGACGTACTGTGCGTTCAGAGATGCTCTTCTGCCTACCTTGGGTGTAACGGGTGGCGATTTGAGTCACTGTTGCCTTTCTATCAGCACGAACCAGTCTGCCCATTCTCCTCTGACCTCTGGCATCAACAAGGCATTTCCGCCCACAGAACTGCCGCTCACTGGATGTTTTTTCTTTTTCGGACCATTCTCTGTAAACCCTAGAGATGGTTGTGCGTGAAAATCCCAGTAGATCAGCAGTTTCTGAAATACTCAGACCAGACTTCTGGCACCAACAACCATGCCACGTTCAAAGACCTCAAATCACCTTTCTTCCCCATACTGATGCTCGGGAGAACTGCAGGAGATTGTCTTGCCCATGTCTACATGCCTAAATGCACTGCCGCCATGTGATTGGCTGATTAGAAATTAAGTGTTAACGAGCAGTTGGACAGGTGGACCTAATAAAATGGTGTGTGTGTGTGTGTGTGTGTGTGTGTGTGTGTGTGTGTGTGTGTGTGTGTGTGTGTGTGTGTATATATATATATATATAATATATATATATATATTTATTACACACACACACTCTGGGGCAGTGGTGGGGGATATATATATATATATATATATATACATATATACACTCTGGGGTGGTGGGGGGTATATATACACACATATCTTGCCCTCTCACCCTGCGGGAAGGACTGAGGGGTCTGTGAATGTACCTACCATCTACCAGAAGGGACAAATCCATCACATTCATTAAAAAAACCAGATTTATTTGAGCACAAGGCGCTGGGTCAGGGGATACAGGGAATCACACAGGTAAAAATAGACAACTACTTTTATTGTTCACAAACCCTTGAAAAGGCTCCAGTATGAAGAGCGGCCGCGTCCCATCCCACATCCGGTTTGTTTTTTGGTAGCTGCTAAAATTGAACAAAAACGGCCTAAAACTCTGCATAACAAGACATGGAAGAAACCAGGATCTTCACAGAGAAGGCGGAATAAAGGGGAACTCCGCTGCAAAACAAAGGGTTAACAGCAGGAAGAAAAAGATCAGAAAACGCTCCCGATTCATGCAAAGGCCAAAAGCCAAAGAAACAGAACAACCCGGAGCGAGGCCCCCGCCGCTACAAAGGAGTCCTATAGATGTAACCCCAAAGATCCCAATATATAAAACATTGATGTCCGGAGAATATATACACACACTACACATGAGAGATTGTCCAACCCCAAGAGTCCCCCACCACAAACCCCTCGTCACCATTCAGAAAAAACAGCAGGATATTATATGGTTAATAAATAATGTGTTTATGTACATACAAAATATGGAGTACGGAAGCGAATGGAATGTGTCGCTGCGGAGGAGGGGAGGGGGCGCAGACTATCGCCACCGTGCAGGGAAAAACTAAAATCTTAGAGTTAAAAAATAACGTTTGCGTTTGTATATTTTTTTTTTGTTCTGAGGTAAATAAGAAAATACATAAAAATCTATATCCCGACACACGTGTAGCCCCTCCCCCCGCGCCGAGACGTCCATGATCCAGACAGATGCAAACAAAGAAGAAGAAGCTGTAAACATGTGATTAGTAGATCTAGTGCCCAGGACTGCGGGGGCAGCAGTGGGATCCAATCCGTCACAGCCCCCCACACAGCGCCCCAGGAGCGGGGGTCAGGCGGCCCAAGAGCAGCCGTCCCCCAGGAGCGCGGTGTCAGCCGGCCCGAGCAGCCGCGCCCCCCCAGGAGCGCGGTGTCAGCCGGCCCAAGCAGCCGCGCCCCCCCAGGAGCGCGGTGTCAGCCGGCCCAAGCAGCCGCGCCCCCCCAGGAGCGCGGTGTCAGCCGGCCCAAGCAGCCGCGCCCCCCCAGGAGCGCGGTGTCAGCCGGCCCAAGCAGCCGCGCCCCCCCAGGAGCGCGGTGTCAGCCGGCCCGAGAGCAGCCGCGCCCCCCCAGGAGCGCGGTGTCAGCCGGCCCGAGAGCAGCCGCGCCCCCCCAGGAGCGCGGTGTCAGCCGGCCCGAGAGCAGCCGCGCCCCAGGAGCACGGGGTCAGCCGGCCCGAGAGCAGCCGCGCCCCAGGAGCACGGGGTCAGCCGGCCCGAGAGCAGCCGCGCCCCAGGAGCACGGGGTCAGCCGGCCCGAGAGCAGCCGCGCCCCAGGAGCGCGGGGTCAGCCGGCCCGAGAGCAGCCGCGCCCCAGGAGCGCGGGGTCAGCCGGCCCGAGAGCAGCCGCGCCCCAGGAGCGCGGGGTCAGCCACAGGGGGAAAAGGAGATTAAAAACAACATTAAAACCACTTTATTAATATGTGTCCCCTCCCTCCCCCCGCGTTGCTTATTGCTGACGCCTCTTTACCAGGACCTTTCACTATTTCTTCTTCTTCTTTCAAAAATAAAAGGAGTTTGTTTTCCGATTTTGGGAATTTTGTTTAAAATATTTTGTTCCTTTTTTTTCTCCCCATTTTTAAAAGTTTTCTTTAAACCACACACCAAAAGTGTTACATAGGCCTCCCACCTCGGAGACACGTAAAACACGCCAGTCACGTCTCCTTCTGGTGGGGAGGAAGTTACTCAGAGTCACTGCTGTCCGAACTGGAGCCGCTGGAACTGCTGCTGCCCGATTCTGAGGAACTACTGCTGCTGCTGAGCCGAGAGGGTCCTCCAGAAGCCCCCGACTTCTCTGCAGAGACAAGAAGAGGAGAGATGAGACCACCCAGCGGAGAGCGCCTACACAGTGATGGCTGGGGATGAATGCGCCCCCTGTCACCTACAACATGGATGAGCGCTTCATGCAGCACCCGCCGCCACATGGAGCACGTTTCCTGCACCCACCCATCCTCTATGAGACCCTGCACAACAGAGGCTGGGAGTGGTAGTCGCCAGGCCGAGGGAGGGGTCACCACTACGGTACCTTTTTTTGCAGGTTTCTTGTTATTTAATTGGCCGCTGACATCCTGCAGTCTCCTCTCCAGCTCCTTTTTCTTTTCCTGAGTCAACTCCTCCTTGGACTTTACACCTTGCTTCTTCCCCGACGCTGCTGGGAAAGTGAAGCAATCAGCCAGATGCCAACACACAGAGGTTTACAGCAGAACCTCTGGAGCAGCGTTTGCCAACTCTGCTCCTCAAGCCCCAGCTGCGCAGGTTTGGAGGATAACCTCAGCGCAGGCGCACAACGCTCCGCTCAGAGGCCTGCCAGATTATCCTCTAAACCTGACCTGTTGGGGGGGCTTGAGGACTAGAGTTGGAAAACACTGCTCCGGAGGGCTCGAGGGAACTTTGCAGGACTCCCAACAGGCCAAAATTTTAAGCTTAATCTTTGCTCGATCACAGGAGGGTCTCCAGCGAGCGACCCACCTGCGTGATGCAGCGATCCGACAGGGAGAAAATCTAGTTATAAACAATCATACACCGGGACACTGCAGGAAAGGGATGGAAATGGAAGCGAGCGTGTGACCCCTTATGGATTCGCCCCCTGCATTGGGTACAAGTCTGACGATAAATGGGCCCCCACCCATAACTAGAAGCAAGGGGTCTCGTCTACTCACAGAAAGGCTTCCGCTGTTTCTTCTGTAGACATGACTTGACGTATCGTTCCAGCTCCCGCAGAGTCGTCGGTTTCAAGGTTTCAAAGTCAATCTCAATCTCGTCGGGGTTGGAGTCTCTTAGGGAAGGTTCTCGGGATTGGATAATGTGAACTACACGACCCAGTTTCTCCCCTGGGAGCCGGTTGATGTCCAGGCTGAGCTGGCGCTTCTCGTCATAGGTCATGGGGAGACCCTCCTCCTCCTCCTCAGAGTCGTAGGTGGCGGATGGAGGCTGCTTCCCCCCCTTTTTCGGCTGCTTACTGCTGGGAGACAACAGCCCATAGTGAGAAGACTGTGACCGCAGCCGACGCTGCACCTCTTCCCTGTGGAGGGCACTTACCTGTTGGCGGTGGGGGCGGCTGTGCTGGGTGTAGTGGTCGAGGTTGCGCTATTTGCCTTCTTGGCCGGAGCCTTTTTCGGGGGCACGGGTTTTGCTGGCTGCGCGGCCTTCATCTTTTTCTCCTCCTCGGTTTTCATCTTGTGCTTTTCCTTCTCCTTCTCCTTGTCCTTTTTCTTCTTCTCTTTCTCCTTTTTCTCTTTCTTTTTCTTTGGTTTGTTGACCGGTGCCTGGGATAGCGCGGCCAGCTGCTCATGTACCGCCTTCAGCTGTGGGCATCAAACGCAAGCGTCCAGGACGTATCCAACAACTTCTATTACTCAGCACCCCACAAGCCCGGCACCCGTACCCCACACCAATGGTCCAAACCCCCCAATATTCTAATATTAATGACCTGTCCCAGGATTGGGGATCAATAAATAATGAGAAGTAAAGGATCACACAATGTTTAGCATCTACTCTGATAAAGGTTTGTTACAATGTGTCAGCAGAAATAAGAGGTGAAGTTCTAGTGGTTTATGTAGATCCAGACTGAACCATCAAAGTTTATATTCACTGCCAGCAAGACCCCCCCCCCCATCACTACCCCTGCCCCCAGTGCTGGTGCCCCCCCCCCCCCATCACTACCCCTGCCCTCAGTGCTGGTGCCCCCCCCCCATCACTACCCCTGCCCCCAGTGCTGGTGCCCCCCCCCCATCACTACCCCTGCCCCCAGTGCTGGTGCCCCCCCCATCACTACCCCTGCCCCCAGTGCTGGTGCCCCCCCCCCCATCACTACCCCTGCCCCCAGTGCTGGTGCCCCCCCCATTACTACCCCTGCCCCCAGTGCTGGTGCCCCCCCCCCATCACTACCCCTGCCCCCAGTGCTGGTGCCCCCCCCCCATCACTACCCCTGCCCCCAGTGCTGGTGCCCCCCCATTATTCCTGGGGCTTTCCCCATCACTACCCCTGCCCCCAGTTCTGGTGCCCCCCCATTATTCCTGGGGCTTTCCCCATCACTACCCCTGCCCCCAGTGCTGGTGCCCCCCCCCCCCCCCCCATCACTACCCCTGCCCCCAGTGCTGGTGCCCCCCCCCCCATCACTACCCCTGCCCCCAGTGCTGGTGCCCCCCCCCATCACTACCCCTGCCCCCAGTGCTGGTGCCCCCCCCCCCATCACTACCCCTGCCCCCAGTGCTGGTGCCCCCCCCCCCCATCACTACCCCTGCCCCCAGTGCTGGTGCCCCCCCCCCCATCACTACCCCTGCCCCCAGTGCTGGTGCCCCCCCCCCCCATCACTACCCCTGCCCCCAGTGCTGGTGCCCCCCCATCACTACCCCTGCCCCCAGTGCTGGTGCCCCCCCCATCACTACCCCTGCCCCCAGTGCTGGTGCCCCCCCCATCACTACCCCTGCCCCCAGTGCTGGTGCCCCCCCCCCCATCACTACCCCTGCCCCCAGTGCTGGTGCCCCCCCCCCCATCACTACCCCTGCCCCCAGTGCTGGTGCCCCCCCCCCCATCACTACCCCTGCCCCCAGTGCTGGTGCCCCCCCCCCCATCACTACCCCTGCCCCCAGTGCTGGTGCCCCCCCCCATTACTACCCCTGCCCCCAGTGCTGGTGCCCCCCCCCCATCACTACCCCTGCCCCCAGTGCTGGTGCCCCCCCCCCATCACTACCCCTGCCCCCAGTGCTGGTGCCCCCCCATTATTCCTGGGGCTTTCCCCATCACTACCCCTGCCCCCAGTTCTGGTGCCCCCCCATTATTCCTGGGGCTTTCCCCATCACTACCCCTGCCCCCAGTGCTGGTGCCCCCCCCCCCCCCCCCCATCACTACCCCTGCCCCCAGTGCTGGTGCCCCCCCCCCCATCACTACCCCTGCCCCCAGTGCTGGTGCCCCCCCCCATCACTACCCCTGCCCCCAGTGCTGGTGCCCCCCCCCCCCATCACTACCCCTGCCCCCAGTGCTGGTGCCCCCCCCCCCATCACTACCCCTGCCCCCAGTGCTGGTGCCCCCCCCCCCCCATCACTACCCCTGCCCCCAGTGCTGGTGCCCCCCCATCACTACCCCTGCCCCCAGTGCTGGTGCCCCCCCCATCACTACCCCTGCCCCCAGTGCTGGTGCCCCCCCCCCATCACTACCCCTGCCCCCAGTGCTGGTGCCCCCCCCCCATCACTACCCCTGCCCCCAGTGCTGGTGCCCCCCCATTATTCCTGGGGCTTTCCCCATCACTACCCCTGCCCCCAGTTCTGGTGCCCCCCCATCACTACCCCTGCCCCCAGTGCTGGTGCCCCCCCCATCACTACCCCTGCCCCCAGTGCTGGTGCCCCCCCCATCACTACCCCTGCCCCCAGTGCTGGTGCCCCCCCCATCACTACCCCTGCCCCCAGTGCTGGTGCCCCCCCATTATTCCTGGGGCTTTCCCCATCACTACCCCTGCCCCCAGTGCTGGTGCCCCCCCATCACTACCCCTGCCCCCAGTGCTGGTGCCCCCCCCATCACTACCCCTGCCCCCAGTGCTGGTGCCCCCCCCATCACTACCCCTGCCCCCAGTGCTGGTGCCCCCCCCATCACTACCCCTGCCCCCAGTGCTGGTGCCCCCCCCATCACTACCCCTGCCCCCAGTGCTGGTGCCCCCCCCCATCACTACCCCTGCCCCCAGTGCTGGTGCCCCCCCCCCCATTATTCCTGGGGCTTTCCCCATCACTACCCCTGCCCCCAGTGCTGGTGCCCCCCCCCCCATTATTCCTGGGGCTTTCCCCATCACTACCCCTGCCCCCAGTGCTGGTGCCCCCCCCCCCATTATTCCTGGGGCTTTCCCCATCACTACCCCTGCCCCCAGTGCTGGTGCCCCCCCCCCCATTATTCCTGGGGCTTTCCCCATCACTACCCCTGCCCCCAGTGCTGGTGCCCCCCCCCCCCCATTATTCCTGGGGCTTTCCCCATCACTACCCCTGCCCCCAGTGCTGGTGCCCCCCCCCCCATTATTCCTGGGGCTTTCCCCATCACTACCCCTGCCCCCAGTGCTGGTGCCCCCCCCCCCCATTATTCCTGGGGCTTTCCCCATCACTACCCCTGCCCCCAGTGCTGGTGCCCCCCCCCCCCCATTATTCCTGGGGCTTTCCCCATCACTACCCCTGCCCCCAGTGCTGGTGCCCCCCCCCCCACCATCACTACCCCTGCCCCCAGTGCTGGTGCCCCCCCCCCCCCCCATTATTCCTGGGGCTTTCCCCATCACTACCCCTGCCCCCAGTGCTGGTGCCCCCCCCCCCACCATCACTACCCCTGCCCCCAGTGCTGGTGCCCCCCCCCCCCATCACTACCCCTGCCCCCAGTGCTGGTGCCCCCCCCCCCATCACTACCCCTGCCCCCAGTGCTGGTGCCCCCCCCCATCACTACCCCTGCCCCCAGTGCTGGTGCCCCCCCCCCCATCACTACCCCTGCCCCCAGTGCTGGTGCCTCCACCCATCACTACCCCTGCCCCCAGTGCTGGTGCCCCCCCCCCCATCACTACCCCTGCCCCCAGTGCTGGTGCCCCCCCCATCACTACCCCTGCCCCCAGTGCTGGTGCCCCCCCCATCACTACCCCTGCCCCCAGTGCTGGTGCCCCCCCATCACTACCCCTGCCCCCAGTGCTGGTGCCCCCCCCATCACTACCCCTGCCCCCAGTGCTGGTGCCCCCCCCATCACTACCCCTGCCCCCAGTGCTGGTGCCCCCCCCCATCACTACCCCTGCCCCCAGTGCTGGTGCCCCCCCCCCCATTATTCCTGGGGCTTTCCCCATCACTACCCCTGCCCCCAGTGCTGGTGCCCCCCCCCCATTATTCCTGGGGCTTTCCCCATCACTACCCCTGCCCCCAGTGCTGGTGCCCCCCCCCCCATTATTCCTGGGGCTTTCCCCATCACTACCCCTGCCCCCAGTGCTGGTGCCCCCCCCCCATTATTCCTGGGGCTTTCCCCATCACTACCCCTGCCCCCAGTGCTGGTGCCCCCCCCCCATTATTCCTGGGGCTTTCCCCATCACTACCCCTGCCCCCAGTGCTGGTGCCCCCCCCCCCCATTATTCCTGGGGCTTTCCCCATCACTACCCCTGCCCCCAGTGCTGGTGCCCCCCCCCCATTATTCCTGGGGCTTTCCCCATCACTACCCCTGCCCCCAGTGCTGGTGCCCCCCCCCCCCCATTATTCCTGGGGCTTTCCCCATCACTACCCCTGCCCCCAGTGCTGGTGCCCCCCCCCCCACCATCACTACCCCTGCCCCCAGTGCTGGTGCCCCCCCATTATTCCTGGGGCTTTCCCCATCACTACCCCTGCCCCCAGTGCTGGTGCCCCCCCCCCATTATTCCTGGGGCTTTCCCCATCACTACTCCTGCCCCCAATGCTGGTGCCCCCCCCCCCCATTATTCCTGGGGCTTTCCCCATCACTACCCCTGCCCCCAGTGCTGGTGCCCCCCCCCCCATTATTCCTGGGGGTTTCTCCATCACTACCCCTGCCCCCAATGCTGGTGCCCCCCCCTCATTATTCCTGGGGGTTTCTCCATCACTACCCCTGCCCCCAATGCTGGTGCCCCCCCCCCCATTATTCCTGGGGCTTTCCCCATCACTACCTCTGCCCCCAGTGCTGGTGCCCCCCCCCCCCCATTATTCCTGGGGGTTTCTCCATCACTACCCCTGCCCCCAATGCTGGTGCCCCCCCCCCATTATTCCTGGGGCTTTCCCCATCACTACCCCTGCCCCCAATGCTGGTGCCCCCCCCCCATTATTCCTGGGGCTTTCCCCATCACTACCCCTGCCCCGAATGCTGGTGCCCCCCCCCCATTATTCCTGCGGCTTTCCCCATCACTACCCCTGCCCCCAATGCTGGTGCCCCCCCCCCCCATTATTCCTGGGGGTTTCCCCATCACTACCCCTGCCCCCAGTGCTGGTGCCCCCTTTCTCCTGCCCCTCTATTATTCCTGGGGGTTTCTCCATCACTAGCCGTGTCCCCCCATTATTCCTGGGGGTTTCTCCATCACTAGCCGTGTCCCCCCATTATTCCTGGGGGTTTCTCCATCACTAGCCGTGTCCCCCCATTATTCCTGGGGGTTTCTCCATCACTAGCCGTGTCCCCCCCCATTATTCCTGGGGGTTTCTCCATCACTAGCCGTGTCCCCCCCCATTATTCCTGGGGGTTTCTCCATCACTAGCCGTGTCCCCCCATTATTCCTGGGGGTTTCTCCATCACTAGCCGTGTCCCCCCATTATTCCTGGGGGTTTCTCCATCACTAGCCGTGTCCCCCCATTATTCCTGGGGGTTTCTCCATCACTAGCCGTGTCCCCCCATTATTCCTGGGGGTTTCTCCATCACTAGCCGTGTCCCCCCATTATTCCTGGGGGTTTCTCCATCACTAGCCGTGTCCCCCCATTATTCCTGGGGGTTTCTCCATCACTAGCCGTGTCCCCCCATTATTCCTGGGGGTTTCTCCATCACTAGCCGTGTCCCCCCATTATTCCTGGGGGTTTCTCCATCACTAGCCGTGTCCCCCCATTATTCCTGGGGGCTTCTCCATCACTAGCCGTGTCCCCCCATTATTCCTGGGGGTTTCTCCATCACTGGCCGTGTCCCCCCATTATTCCTGGGGGTTTCTCCATCACTGGCCGTGTCCCCCCATTATTCCTGGGGGTTTCTCCATCACTAGCCGTGTCCCCCCATTATTCCTGGGGGTTTCTCCATCACTAGCCGTGTCCCCCCATTATCACTGGGGGTTTCTCCATCACTAGCCGTGTCCCCCCATTATTCCTGGGGGTTTCTCCATCACTAGCCGTGTCCCCCCTTTATTCCTGGGGGTTTCTCCATCACTAGCCGTGTCCCCCCCATTATTCCTGGGGTTTCTCCATCACTAGCCGTGTCCCCCCATTATTCCTGGGGGTTTCTCCATCACTAGCCGTGTCCCCCCATTATTCCTGGGGGTTTCTCCATCACTAGCCGTGTCCCCCCTTTATTCCTGGGGGTTTCTCCATCACTAGCCGTGTCCCCCCATTATTCCTGGGGGTTTCTCCATCACTAGCCGTGTCCCCCCTTTATTCCTGGGGGTTTCTCCATCACTAGCCGTGTCCCCCCTTTATTCCTGGGGGTTTCTCCATCACTAGCCGTGTCCCCCCCATTATTCCTGGGGGTTTCTCCATCACTAGCCGTGTCCCCCCATTATTCCTGGGGGTTTCTCCATCACTAGCCGTGTCCCCCCATTATCACTGGGGGTTTCTCCATCACTAGCCGTGTCCCCCCTTTATTCCTGGGGGTTTCTCCATCACTGGCCATGCCCCCATTTTTCCATCACCCCGATGCCCGGGCCTCACCTGCTCCTGCAGTTCTGCCAGCCTTGTGGCACGCTCCTCTTCAGAGTCGGAGCTATCAGACTGGGAGGAACTCTCCTCACTGGTGTGACTGCTCTCCACGCTCTTACTGACCACCGGGGCGGCTGCTGGGGGAGCGGCGGGGGGCTCTGCCGGCTCATCTGGCATCTTGGCAAATCTCATCTCAAAAACGTCCTGTGGAACAGAGAAGGTTGCAGAGGACAAACTGAGCGCAGGACACGTAGAGCAGGTGCAGCAGTGACTGGTACATGCATGGGAAACCTACAATGAATGCCCCCCACTTCTGCGGAGCCTACCTGCAGCTTCCGAGCCATGGCCACAACCTCGTGATCCGGAGGATTGTACTTGTAACAGTTTGAGAACATTAACCGTATATCAGCTGCGAACGCCTGCGCGTCCAGGTAATCCCGACCATCCATCTTCTTCTACAAGGAGACAAGGAAGCTTGTGTGAGAACATGTACCAGGCAGATGTAGCAGAGCTGAGCTGATCTTGTAGCCCCCATACAAGAGTTTGGGGCTCTCCTAGTGCAGAGTGGATAGGTTTTTGCTGCCTATAACTAGCAACCTGTCTCATTCTGCCAAGTGAACGCGGCTTACGGTCAGTACCTTGTATAGATCCAAAGGTGAATACCCTGTCATGACCTAGTTCTGCTAACACAGCTGAGGTTTTGTTGCAGTGCATCTGTAAAGGTAAGATGAACAGACAGGAGATATTTGTGCTGCCTATGTTTGTTTCTGACAATTGTGGAAACTGGGAAGTTACCATTCACTGAAAGCAAGCAGAGACCTCTTAAGGAAGGGGAGGGCGTGGGACAACCCCTATAAAATGAGGGGATATGGGGAGGAGCGCACCTTGACAGTACTGAGGTCCATGGGATGCTTGATGATGTCGTGGTAGTCGTGCAGCTCCAGGGCCTCGGCGTCCACGGGTTTGTAGAAGGGCCAGGCGTAGGCGGCGTGCTTCTTGGAGAGCATCTCCTTCAGGATGCTGTCGCAGTATTTCAGGTGCTCGGTCAGCTTGCCCTTCTTGCCGGCGTGTTGTGGGATCTCGCCGTCCTCCAGATCCTTCTTTGGTGGTTTGATGGGGCGCCCAGTGCTCTCTCTCCGGTTGGCCACTTTGGCTTGCTTAGGGTCAGTGATTGGGACGGGCGACTCGCTGCGGCTGGCGGTGATGGCAGAGGTGGTGGGGGTGGTCGTGTCCGCTTTTCTTTTTACACCTTTTTTCTGAAGAAACAAGAAGAGCGACAATGACATGGAGGCAGCAGGAGGATCTGCAAGTCGGGGGGCAGCTCTAAAAGGGGGGTCCCAGGTTTTCTTTATTAATCCATTATCCTTAGGACGCCATGCACCCCCTCCCTCATCCAGTCACATCTCTGTCCTCTTCAAGTGAAGGGCAAGGACTTGTAATACCATGCTCAGCCACTACAAGATGTATGGCAATGTGCTGCCAAGAAAACCTGTAACTGGCAGGTCCCCTCAGGCTGATACGGATGACCTGACCTCTCTGGGGCTCTGTGTCCCTTGTGCTTTACACTGCAGGGTAGGTGCTACTCTAACCATCCAAGCACCTGGTATAAGACTGGGTAACAGACGCAGCAGGACCCTTACCTTAATGACTGGGGCGGCTGGAGGAACCACTGGTGCTACTGGGACAGGTGGGACTGGAGGCGGCGGGGGGGCGGTGACTGGTACCGTTACATTAGCTGTGATGGTTGGCACAGGAGTGGCAGCGATGACTGGCGTCTGGGACATGAGCGGAGCGATGTTGGTGAGCTGGACCGTGGGGCTGACCGTGGAGATGCTGGAGGCTTGGCTTGTGGCTGCAAGAAAACATCATGGCATGAGTCTCACCAAGGTCAGGGGGCTGCCCACTCACATGGAGCCCCCCAGGGATGTCCAGCATCACACAGGGCTAGTCATAGACAGCGCAGACCCCCAGATAATGACCTTTATATCGCTCCCGACGCCTCTCCACAGGGGGATCAGCTCGTCTTCCAGAGCTGCGCTCCACCACGGCAGGCTTGGGGGGGCTGCGCTCCACTGCAGCTACTTTGGGGGGGCTGCGCTCCACTACCAGCGGTTTGGGAGACGGAGCAGCTTTCTCAACAGGCGCCTCTTGTTCTGTAATGACTGGAGAAAAATGGAATTGGTTAAGAGGACACCATCGCACCCGACCAGGAGGACCAGGGCCATATCACCATTACACAGAGGTAAGTGTGCCCCCTGTGCTCCGGCCATGAACCTCCAGAGCAGCGACACAACACAGTCAGAGATATAGAAAGGGTTAACGGCAGAGGATGCAGGTACCTGGCGTCTGTGCAGCCGGAGGGGGTGGCTTTTTTCCTTTGCCTTTAGGGACAGGGGGCAACAACTCCACCTCTTCCTGGGGCATCTGTGCTACTTTCTGGAGGAAAATTTTTTCCAAGGCCTGAGCCATAAGGACAATGTCATCTGTGGACTAAGAGAGAGCAACATCCATTAACTGCAATATAATATCCAGGCCGCACCGCGCCCCCTGCACAATATAATATCCAGGCCGCACCGCGCCCCCTGCACAATATAATATCCAGTCCACACCGCGCCCCCTGCACAATATAATATCCAGTCCACACCGCGCCCCCTGCACAATATAATATCCAGTCCACACCGCGCCCCCTGCACAATATAATATCCAGTCCACACCGCGCCCCCTGCACAATATATAATCCAGTCCACACCGCGCCCCCTGCACAATATATAATCCAGTCCACACCGCGCCCCCTGCACAATATATAATCCAGTCCACACCGCGCCCCCTGCACAATATATAATCCAGTCCACACCGCGCCCCCTGCACAATATATAATCCAGTCCACACCGCGCCCCCTGTACAATATATAATCCAGACCGCACCGCGCCCCCTGCACAATATATAATCCAGACCGCACCGCGCCCCCTGCACAATATATAATATCCAGGCCGCACCGCGCCCCTTTCACAATATAATATCCAGGCCACACAGCGCCCCCTTCACAATAGAATATCCAGTCCACACCGCGCCCCCTGCACAATATAATATCCAGTCCACACCGCGCCCCCTGCACAATATAATATCCAGCCCGCACCGCGCCCCCTGCACAATATAATATCCAGTCCACACCGCGCCCCCTGCACAATATATAATCCAGGCCGCACCGCGCCCCCTTCACAATATATAATATCCAGGCCGCACCGCGCCCCCTTCACAATATAATATCCAGGCCACACAGCGCCCCCTGCACAATATATAATCCAGACCGCACCGCGCCCCCTTCACAATATAATATCCAGGCCACACAGCGCCCCCTTCACAATATAATATCCAGGCCGCACCGCGCCCCCTTCACAATATAATATCCAGGCCGCACCGCGCCCCCTGCACAATATAATATCCAGGCCGCACCGCGCCCCCTGCACAATATAATATCCAGGCCGCACCGCGCCCCCTGCACAATATAATATCCAGGCCGCACCGCGCCCCCTGCACAATATAATATCCAGTCCACACCGCGCCCCCTGCACAATATAATATCCAGCCCGCACCGCGCCCCCTGCACAATATAATATCCAGTCCGCACCGCGCCCCCTGCACAATATAATATCCAGTCCGCACCGCGCCCCCTGCACACATATAGGAGAAGATTTATTAGAGTAAAACTGTCCTAGTTGCTCATGGCGACCAATGAGAGCTCAGCTTTATTCTATAAACAGATGTGGGGAGATGAAAGCAGAGTTCTGAATGGTTGTCATGAGCAACTAGAAGAGATTTCCGCCTCCTTTCCGACTGGCCACCTCCTCCTCAGGACTACTACCCCCCACATGGCACTCTCCACCTCCTCCTCCTCAGGACTAATACCCCCCCACACACACACATGGCACTGGCGGCCTCCTCCTCAGGACTAATACCCCCCCACATGGCACTCTCCACCTCCTCCTCAGGACTAATACCCCTCCACATGGCACTGGCCGCCTCCTCCTCAGGACTAATACCCCTCCACATGGCACTGGCCGCCTCCTCCTCAGGACTACTACCCCCACACGGCACTGGCAGTCTCCTCCTCAGGACTACTACCCCCACACGGCACTGGCGGCCTCCTCCTCAGGACTACTACTTCCACATGGCACTGGCCGCTTCCTCCTCAGGACTACTACCCCCACACGGCACTGGCGGCCTCCTCCTCAGGACTACTACTTCCACATGGCACTGGCGGCCTCCTCCTCAGGACTACTACTTCCACACGGCACTGGCGGCCTCCTCCTCAGGACTACTACTTCCACACGGCACTGGCGGCCTCCTCCTCAGGACTACTACCCCCACACGGCACTGGCGGCCTCCTCCTCAGGACTACTACTTCCACATGGCACTGGCCGCCTCCTCCTCAGGACTACTACCCCCACACGGCACTGGCCGCCTTCTCCTCAGGACTACTACCCCCACACGGCACTGGCGGCCTCCTCCTCAGGACTACTACCCCCACACGGCACTGGCGGCCTCCTCCTCAGGACTACTACCCCCCCACATGGCACTGGCCGCCTTCTCCTCAGGACTACTACCCCCACACGGCACTGGCGGCCTCCTCCTCAGGACTACTACCCCCCCACATGGCACTGGCCGCCTTCTCCTCAGGACTACTACCCCCACACGGCACTGGCGGCCTCCTCCTCAGGACTACTACCCCCACATGGCACTGGCGGCCTCCTCCTCAGGACTACTACCCCCACATGGCACTGGCGGCTCACCTTGTTGTAGATGTAGCAGTTGGTGAACATGGTGTTGAAGTCCTGCATGCACTCATTAGCGCTCCAGTAGTAATTATTCTCCAGCCTCTTCTTAATTGTCCCCATATCCATCGGGTTCTTAATTATCTTGTGATAGTCCTGGAAGTGAAGATCGGCACAATATGAAGGTGCAGGGGAGGGGGCGACTTCTGGGACCCCAAAAAACAGGGCCTCATTCACACTACAGAGAGGAGCAGGTGCCAGCGGTCTATGGGAAGCCCCGGGGACTGCGGACGTTCAACCGGGGGATCCAGACATCAGAACATGGGTCACCTGCACCCAGGGCCTGAGGGCACCCGCACCCAGCATCCCGGGCCTGAGGGGGAGATAGCATGAAGGGCACCTGCACCCAGCATCCCGGGCCTGAGGGGGAGATAGCATGAAGGGCACCTGCACCCAGCGATCCGGGCTTAAAGGGGGGATAGCATGAAGGGCACCCGCACCCAGCGTCCTGGGGCTGAGGGGGGGATAGCATGAAGGGCACCCGCACCCAGCGTCCCGGGGCTGAGGGGGGGATAGCATGAAGGGCACCCGCACCCCGGGCATGAGAGGAGGACAGCATGAAGGGCACCTGCACCCAGCATCCAGGGCCTGAGAGGAGGATAGCATGAAGGGCACCCGCACCCAGCGTCCCAGGCGAGGCAGAGGGTAGGTCCTGCCTCTGACACAGTATGACCTGGTGTGACCCTGGATGCTCCTGGGACTATGCTTGGGACTTACGGGCAGGTTGAGCTTGATGCAGTCCACGGGCTGGTAGAAAGGCCACGCAAACTGATGCTTCCACAGCGTCTTCACCACCACGTTCTGCATGTACTGCAGCTGATTGGTCTTGCGGCCGGGTTTGTTGGGGTTCGTGACTTCGGGAGGAGGGGGGTTCACAGGTCCCTGGGGGGCCGGGGCCGTCACTGCTGACATTGTTCTCTGCTCTGCGTCACTTCTTCTCAAAGAAACGATGCAAAACAATCTCTTCCTTTATGGACCCCAACAGGGAAGGACATCCCATCTCAGGGGTCCGAACATGGAACCTGAGCAGAGAGGAGAGACAGGAGGAGATACATCATACAGCGTCCTCCAGTCACACCCAGAGCTGCACATACACACTGCTCTAATATCTAGGAGGAGATACATCATACAGCGTCCTCCAGTCACACCCAGAGCTGCACATACACACTGCTCTAATATCTAGGAGGAGATACATCATACAGCATCCTCCAGTCACACCCAGAGCTGCACATACACACTGCTCTAATATCTAGGAGGAGATACATCATACAGCATCCTCCAGTCACACCCAGAGCTGCACATACACACTGCTCTAATATCTAGGAGATACATCATACAGCATCCTCCAGTCACACCCAGAGCTGCACACACACTGCTCTAATATCTAGGAGATACATCATACAGCATCCTCCAGTCACACCCAGAGCTGCACACACACTGCTCTAATATCTAGGAGGAGATACATCATACAGCGTCCTCCAGTCACACCCAGAGCTGCACATACACACTGCTCTAATATCTAGGAGATACATCATACAGCATCCTCCAGTCACACCCAGAGCTGCACACACACTGCTCTAATATCTAGGAGGAGATACATCATACAGCATCCTCCAGTCACACCCAGAGCTGCACACACTGCTCTAATATCTAGGAGGAGATACATCATACCGCATCCTCCAGTCACACCCAGAGCTGCACACACACCGCTCTAATATCTAGGAGGAGATACATCATACAGCATCCTCCAGTCACAACCAGAGCTGCACATACACACTGCTCTAATATCTAGGAGGAGATACATCATACAGCATCATACAGCATCCTCCAGTCACACCCAGAGCTGCACATACACACTGCTCTAATATCTAGGAGGAGATACATCATACAGCATCCTCCAGTCACACCCAGAGCTGCACACACACTGCTCTAATATCTAGGAGATACATCATACAGCATCCTCCAGTCACACCCAGAGCTGCACACACACTGCTCTAATATTTTAGGAGGAGATACATCATACAGCGTCCTCCAGTCACACCCAGAGCTGCACACACTGCTCTTACTTCTTGTGCTGAGGTCAGGAGGTCGCCATCTTGGGTCAGGAGGTCATTCTGAATCGGGCAGAGACTTCAGGTTCCAGTTATAACCGGTATCAGGACTTTACCTGTAGGAAAAAAGAAGAGAAGAGTCATTAAGGAGGAGTCACATCTCCTGAAATACTCTGCGCTGCTGCCGGGAATCCCTTCCTGAGCACAAACTACTCCTGACATCCTCTGTGCTGCTGGGAACCCACCTCCTGCCACCAGCTACAACCATTACATTATGTGCAGGTAGGTAGGTGGCCAAGTACACACACAGTATCCTGCAGGCAAGCACATACACAGGATATCCTGCAGACAGGTAGGTGGCCGGGAGCCCACACAGTATACCGTAAGCAGGGTGTACACAGTATCCCGCAGGCAGGCAGGCAGGGGCCTGGGGCCCAGCACCACGCGCCCCCCCCCCCCAGCTCCCCTCTACACCAGGGCCCAGCACCACGCCCCCCCCCCAGCTCCCCTCTACACCAGGGCCCAGCACCACGCCCCCCCCCAGCTCCCCTCTACACCAGGGCCCAGCACCGCGCCACCCCCCCAGCCCCCTCTACACCGGGGCCCAGCACCGTGCCACCCCCCCCCAGCCCCCTCTACACCGGGGCCCAGCACCGTGCCACCCCCCCCCCAGCTCCCCTCTACACTGGGGCCCAGCACCGTGCCACCCCCCCCCCAGCTCCCCTCTACACTGGGGCCCAGCACCGTGCCACCCCCCCCCCCCCAGCTCCCCTCTACACCGGGGTCCAGCAACGCCCCCACCTCTCGAATCATGCGGGCCCAGTGTACCACGGACACTAGTGACGAGTCACCACCAGGACCGGGGGGACAAGTACCGGACACTACAGTGATGAGTCACCACCAGGGGGACAAGTGCCGGACACTACAGTGACGAGTCACCACCAGGGGGACAAGTGCCGGACACTACAGTGACGAGTCACCACCAGGGGGACAAGTGCCGGACACTACAGTGACGAGTCACCACCAGGGGGACAAGTACCGGACACTACAGTGACGAGTCACCACCAGGGGGACAAGTACCGGACACTACAGTGACGAGTCACCACCAGGGGGACACGTACCGGACACTACAGTGACGAATCACCACCAGGGGGACAAGTAGCAGACACTACAGTGACAAGTCACCACCAGGACCGGGGGACAAGTACCGGACACTACAGTGACGAGTCACCACCAGGAGGACAAGTACCGGACACTACAGTGACGAGTCACCACCAGGGGGACAAGTACCGGACACTACAGTGACGAGTCACCACCAGGGGGACAAGTACCGGACACTACAGTGACAAGTCACCACCAGGAGGACAAGTACCGGACACTACAGTGACAAGTCACCACCAGGAGGACAAGTGGCGGACACTACAGTGACAAGTCACCACCAGGAGGACAAGTGGCGGACACTACAGTGACAAGTCACCACCAGGAGGACAAGTGGCGGACACTACAGTGACAAGTCACCACCAGGGACCGGGGGACAAGTGGCGGACACTACAGTGACAAGTCACCACCAGGAGGACAAGTACCGGACACTACAGTGACGAGTCACCACCAGGAGGACAAGTACCGGACACTACAGTGACGAGTCACCACCAGGAGGACAAGTGCCGGACACTACAGTGACGAGTCACCACCAGGAGGACAAGTACCGGACACTACAGTGACGAGTCACCACCAGGAGGACAAGTACCGGACACTACAGTGACGAGTCACCACCAGGAGGACAAGTACCGGACACTACAGTGACGAGTCACCACCAGGAGGACAAGTACCGGACACTACAGTGACGAGTCACCACCAGGAGGACAAGTGCCGGACACTACAGTGACGAGTCACCACCAGGAGGACAAGTACCGGACACTACAGTGACGAGTCACCACCAGGAGGACAAGTACCGGACACTACAGTGACGAGTCACCACCAGGAGGACAAGTACCGGACACTACAGTGACGAGTCACCACCAGGAGGACAAGTACCGGACACTACAGTGACGAGTCACCACCAGGAGGACAAGTGCCGGACACTACAGTGACGAGTCACCACCAGGAGGACAAGTACCGGACACTACAGTGACGAGTCACCACCAGGAGGACAAGTACCGGACACTACAGTGACGAGTCACCACCAGGAGGACAAGTACCGGACACTACAGTGACGAGTCACCACCAGGAGGACAAGTGCCGGACACTACAGTGACAAGTCACCACCAGGGACCGGGGGACAAGTAGCGGACACTACAGTGACAAGTCACCACCAGGAGGACAAGTGCCGGACACTACAGTGACAAGTCACCACCAGGGACCGGGGACAAGTACCGGACACTACAGTGACAAGTCACCACCAGGGACCGGGGGACAAGTGGCGGACACTACAGTGACAAGTCACCACCAGGGACCGGGGGACAAGTGGCGGACACTACAGTGCCACATGTGTCAGAGGCTGCATCACTACTACTAAAAGAGATGAAAGAGAACAGACACCCCTACACACAGCAAGCAGAACCACACTCTACAAATACATCACATTCACAGACAAATCTGCTACCACCACATGGAAACTCATGACACATCTGGGTCCATCGATGTATTTAGGTTTGGGGGTCCAGTAATCCCTTATTTACGACACGTCCTATGGGGAGCACATTCTTAGCGTTGCCGGTAATCACTCGCAGTCCAGTAGATTGAGTGGAACTTCCTGCTGACTGATGGGGTTCAGTCCAAACACCATGGGGTTCATGTACTAAGGGACCGCGCTGCACCCTTTTCGGGGCTTAAACGGTTTGCACAGGTATTTAATGAGTGGGTGCACTGGGATTGGTGCAGCAGCACTGGATGTATAAGATGTATTTAAGGGGCGTGCCGGTGGACAGTCCAACTGATTCGGACTGAGCGCAGAATTTAAAGGGGTTGTCCGAGAGTTGTGGGAAAAAAATAAATAAAAATATAGTGGCCGGAGGGGGCTGCGTTAAAAACTAAAGATCAACTTACCTTCAAGCGCTCTCTGGTGTCCCGCGCTGCTTCCCTCTGGTCCGGGCGCATGTAAACAAATATGGCCGCCGGAGCAGTGCTGGATTCAGCTTCCCCTGAGTGCTGAGTCCAGCGCTTCCCCGGCGGCCATGTTTGTTTACATGGCGCCCTGACCGGAGCGAAAGCAGCGCGGGACACTGGAGGGCGCCGGAAGGTAAGTAGATCTTTATTTTCTAAGCAGCCCCCTCCGGCCACTTTTAGTTTATTTTCACAACTCTCGGACAACCCCTTTAACTATGAAATTACAGTCACAGCCATAAGTTGTGAGAATGATACAAATGGTAATTGTTACAAAGTCTCCGGCATCAGGTGTTATAATGGTAATTTGCATATCTCCAGAATGTTATAAAGAGCGATCAGCTTAACAGCAATTAATTGCACAGTCAATATTTGCCCAGAAAATGAACTTTTTGCCCCAAAACACATTTCCCCTTCATTGCCGGGGCCTTAGGCGGAGCAGCTGCCCTGGTGTCAGTGATGTCTCCAGTAACACAGGTGCGGGGGCTGATGGGGACAGGGCTGGGGACAATGTGTCATGTGTAAGTAACAATCACCACTGGGCAGTATAATAGGAGCAGGTAACATGGTGTCAGTGATGTCTCCAGTAACACAGGTGCGGGGGCTGATGGGGACAGGGCTGGGGACAATGTGTCATGTGTAAGTAACAATCACCACTGGGCAGTATAATAGGAGCAGGTAACATGGTGTCAGTGATGTCTCCAGTAACACAGGTGCAGGGGCTGATGGGGACAGGGCTGGGGACAATGTGTCATGTGTAAGTAACAATCACCACTGGGCAGTATAATAGGAGCAGGTAACATGGTGTCAGTGATGTCTCCAGTAACACAGGTGCGGGGGCTGATGGGGACAGGGCTGGGGACAATGTGTCATGTGTAAGTAACAATCACCACTGGGCAGTATAATAGGAGCAGGTAACATGGTGTCAGTGATGTCTCCAGTAACACAGGTGCAGGGGCTGATGGGGACAGGGCTGGGGACAATGTGTCATGTGTAAGTAACAATCACCACTGGGCAGTATAATAGGAGCAGGTAACATGGTGTCAGTGATGTCTCCAGTAACACAGGTGCGGGGGCTGATGGGGACAGGGCTCGGGGACAATCTGTCAGGATTAAGTAACAATCACACCCCTGGACACTTTACAAGGAGGCTGGTGCTTGGCATCATTGTGTCTCTTCTGTTACCCATGGTTATCTCTAAAGAAACACGTGCAGCCATAATTGCACTGCACAAAACTGGCCGAACAGGGAAGAGTATCGCAGCGAGAAAGATGTCACCTCAGTCACCAATCTATCGCATCATCAAGGAATCCAAGGAGAGAGGCTCCATTGTTACCAAAAGGCTCCAGGAGCCCAAGAAGGACCAGCAAGTGCCAGGAGCGTCTCTTACAAGTGTCTCAGCTTGGGGATGGGGCTCCCAGCATCGCAGAGCTCAGGAATGGCAGCAGCAGGTGTGAGGCATCTGCACGCACTGTGACACTGCGGAGACTCCTGGAGCAAGGCCTGGTGTCCAGGAGGGCAGCACAGAAGCCGCTTCTCTCCAGGGACCATCAGGACAGGACGGATATTCTGCAGGAGGTGCAGGGAGTGGACGCTGAGGACTGGGGACAGACGGATATTCTGCAGGAGGTGCAGGGAGTGGACGCTGAGGACTGGGGGACAGACGGATATTCTGCAGGAGGTGCAGGGAGTGGACGCTGAGGACTGGGGGACAGACGGATATTCTGCAGGAGGTGCAGGAGTGGACGCTGAGGACTGGGGACAGACGGATATTCTGCAGGAGGTGCAGGGAGTGGACGCTGAGGACTGGGGGACAGACTGATATTCTGCAGGAGGTGCAGGGAGTGGACGCTGAGGACTGGGGACAGACGGATATTCTGCAGGAGGTGCAGGGAGTGGACGCTGAGGACTGGGGGACAGACGGATATTCTGCAGGAGGTGCAGGGAGTGGACGCTGAGGACTGGGGGACAGACGGATATTCTGCAGGAGGTGCAGGGAGCGGACGCTGAGGACTGGGGACAGACGGATATTCTGCAGGAGGTGCAGGGAGCGGACGCTGAGGACTGGGGGACAGACGGATATTCTGCAGGAGGTGCAGGGAGTGGACGCTGAGGACTGGGGGAAGGCATTGTCTCTGATGAATCCCCTTTCTGATTGTTGGGAGCAGACAAGGTGAGCGATGCCCCAGTCCTGTCTCCTGCACCTGTAAAGCTCCTGCAGCCATTCATGTGGGAGGGGGGGGGCGGCTTCTCAGCCAAGGGAATCACCTAAAAACACCTCCATGAATAAAGAATGGAGCAGAATGTCCTCCAGGAGCCGCTTCTCCCGACCCTCCAGGAGCAGATGGTGATGAGCAATGCCTCCTCCAGCATGATGGAGCACCGGCCATAAAGGGGAGAACTAAATGGCTCCGGGAACAGAACACAGAGATTCTGGGTCCATGGCCCGGGAACAGAACACAGAGATTCTGGGTCCATGGCTCCGGGAACAGAACACAGAGATTCTGGGTCCATGGCTCCGGGAACAGAACACAGAGATTCTGGGTCCATGGCTCCGGGAACAGAACACAGAGATTCTGGGTCCATGGCTCCGGGAACAGAACACAGAGATTCTGGGTCCATGGCTCCGGGAACAGAACACAGAGATTCTGGGTCCATGGCTCCGGGAACAGAACACAGAGATTCTGGGTCCATGGCTCCGGGAACAGAACACAGAGATTCTGGGTCCATGGCTCCGGGAACAGAACACAGAGATTCTGGGTCCATGGCCCGGGAACAGAACACAGAGATTCTGGGTCCATGGCTCCGGGAACAGAACACAGAGATTCTGGTCCATGGCCCGGGAACAGAACACAGAGATTCTGGGTCCATGGCCCGGGAACAGAACACAGAGATTCTGGGTCCATGGCCCGGGAACAGAACACAGAGATGCTGGGTCCATGGCTCCGGGAACAGAACACAGAGATTCTGGGTCCATGGCTCCGGGAACAGAACACAGAGATTCTGGGTCCATGGCTCCGGGAACAGAACACAGAGATTCTGGGTCCATGGCTCCGGGAACAGAACACAGAGATTCTGGGTCCATGGCTCCGGGAACAGAACACAGAGATTCTGGGTCCATGGCTCCGGGAACAGAACACAGAGATTCTGGGTCCATGGCTCCGGGAACAGAACACAGAGATTCTGGGTCCATGGCCCGGGAACAGAACACAGAGATTCTGGGTCCATGGCTCCGGGAACAGAACACAGAGATTCTGGTCCATGGCCCGGGAACAGAACACAGAGATTCTGGGTCCATGGCCCGGGAACAGAACACAGAGATTCTGGGTCCATGGCCCGGGAACAGAACACAGAGATGCTGGGTCCATGGCTCCGGGAACAGAACACAGAGATTCTTGGTCCATGGCCCGGGAACAGAACACAGAGATTCTGGGTCCATGGCCCGGGAACAGAACACAGAGATTCTGGGTCTATGGCCCGGGAACAGAACACAGAGATTCTGGGTCCATGGCCCGGGAACAGAACACAGAGATTCTGGGTCTATGGCCCGGAAACTCCCCAGATCTTATCCCATTGAGAACTTGTGGTCAATCATCAGGAGACGGGGGACAAACAAAACCCAACACATTGTGACAGAATGCAGCAGTGATAGTGCAGGAATGGACGGCGATCAGTCAGGATCTGGTGCAGGAGGTGAGTGAGAGCTGCCAGGGAGAATTGCAGAGGTCCTGAAGAAGAAGGAGAGGTCCTGCAGATACTGACTCCTCCTACCTGACAATAAAAGCTTCTGCTCCCCATAATATGATTGCACTTGTATCTCTGTATGTGATAAACATCTGACAGACCAGAGGGACACATCATGTGACAAGAGGAGATTTGTGTCATTCTCAGTGAACTCCGCAGTGGTCCAAGCGTCAACAGAAGAGCAACAAATCTGAACACACAGAACCTTTAGCGGCACAACCAGGACCCAGCAAACCAGATCAAGGGGCGATGATACACCCTATGCCGCATTCACCTACACCCCAACAGTCTGCCCAAATACCTGATAACAGAGAACACAAACTTGCACTGCACAAGTCTCAGACTGTAAGCTCTTGTGGCCGGGGCCCTCACTCCTATTGTTACAACCTCTGTAATGTCTGATTTGTATATGTAAATTATTATGGCTCACACACAATTTGCTCGCACTCAGCTTTCCCAGAGACCAGAAAATACCTATAATAAGCACAGGGGATAAAGACATCTAATCACACACAAAGACAAAAACATCTGGAGATTCCCCAAAAGACGGAGAATATTTAATCCACAAATCCCGGAGGGAGGAGAAGGAACTTATCAGGTGGCGCTGTCCCAGAAGGAATATTGAGTAACCCGGAATAGTGTCAGCACCTCCCCCGCACCCGACTACTCAGCAGCTGAGACCAGAACACCTGCAGGTCCTGATGGGTGTTGTATTTACACGCTCAAAAAAGACAGAAACTTCATGTGATCCCCAAACTTACATTCTGGAGCAACAGGAGTAACGGGTGGTCCTAAAAGACCAAAGCCAGGGGTCCTGCCGCACACAATCCGAGCTTAACTACAAGTGGCAGAGGAGCAACAGCCAACAACGGGGAGACAACAAGCAGAGAGACCCCAATACATCCCATCACCCCCAATACCCCTTCGGTGCCCCGCTGCCCGCCCCTCCGCGCAGCAGCTCCCCCCCATCCACCTGCGCAGCAGCCTCCCCCCTCCTCCAGCTGTGCAGCAGCAGCAGCCTCCCCCCCCTCCTCCAGCTGTGCAGCAGCCTCCCCCCCCTCCTCCAGCTGTGCAGCAGCAGCCTTCCCCCCCCTCCTCCAGCTGTGCAGCAGCAGCCTCCCCCCCTCCTCCAGCTGTGCAGCAGCAGCCTCCCCCCCTCCTCCAGCTGTGCAGCAGCAGCCTCCCCCCCTCCTCCAGCTGTGCAGCAGCAGCCTCCCCCCCTCCTCCAGCTGTGCAGCAGCAGCAGCCTCCCCCCCCTCCTCCAGCTGTGCAGCAGCAGCCTTCCCCCCCTCCTCCAGCTGTGCAGCAGCAGCCTCCCCCCCTCCTCCAGCTGTGCAGCAGCAGCAGCCTTCCCCCCCCTCCTCCAGCTGTGCAGCAGCAGCCTTCCCCCCCTCCTCCAGCTATGCAGCAGCAGCCTCCCCCCCTCCTCCAGCTGTGCAGCAGCAGCCTCCCCCCCTCCTCCAGCTGTGCAGCAGCAGCCTCCCCCCCTCCTCCAGCTGTGCAGCAGCAGCCTCCCCCCCTCCTCCAGCTGTGCAGCAGCAGCCTTCCCCCCCTCCTCCAGCTGTGCAGCAGCAGCCTCCCCCCTCCTCCAGCTGTGCAGCAGCAGCAGCCTCCCCCCCTCCTCCAGCTGTGCAGCAGCAGCAGCCTCCCCCCCCCTCCAGCTGTGCAGCAGCAGCTTTCCCCCCCTCCTCCAGCTGTGCAGCAGCAGCCTCCCCCCCCTCCTCCAGCTGTGCAGCAGCAGCTTTCCCCCCCCCTCCTCCAGCTGTGCAGCAGCAGCCTCCCCCCCTCCTCCAGCTGTGCAGCAGCAGCAGCCTCCCCCCTCCTCCAGCTGTGCAGCAGCAGCCTCCCCCCCTCCTCCAGCTGTGCAGCAGCAGCAGCCTCCCCCCCTCCTCCAGCTGTGCAGCAGCAGCAGCCTCCCCCCCTCCTCCAGCTGTGCAGCAGCAGCCTTCCCCCCCTCCTCCAGCTGTCAGCAGCAGCCTTCCCCCCCTCCTCCAGCTGTGCAGCAGCAGCCTTCCCCCCCTCCTCCAGCTGTGCAGCAGCAGCCTCCTCCCCCTCCCCCAGTGCAGCAGCCCCCCCCAGTGCAGCAGCCCCCCCCTCCTCCACCAGTGCAGCAGCCTCCTTCCCCCTGCTCCACCAGTGCAGCAGCCTCCTTCCCCCTGCTCCACCAGTGCAGCAGCCTCCTTCCCCCTGCTCCACCAGTGCAGCAGCCTCCTTCCCCCTGCTCCACCAGTGCAGCAGCCTCCTTCCCCCTGCTCCACCAGTGCAGCAGCCTCCTTCCCCCTGCTCCACCAGTGCAGCAGCCTCCTTCCCCCTGCTCCACCAGTGCAGCAGCCTCCTTCCCCCTGCTCCACCAGTGCAGCAGCCTCCTTCCCCCTGCTCCACCAGTGCAGCAGCCTCCTTCCCACCTCCTCCACCAGTGCAGCAGCCTCCTTCCCACCTCCTCCACCAGTGCAGCAGCCTCCTTCCCCCCTCCTCCACCAGTGCAGCAGCCTCCTTCCCACCTCCTCCACCAGTGCAGCAGCCTCCTTCCCACCTCCTCCACCAGTGCAGCAGCCTCCCCCCTCCTCCTGCAGCCTCCTCTACCCGTACATCCTACTGTGGTAGCTCCAGGAGGCCCGGGCCGTTGTGTGCCGCCTCCTGCTCCCCCTCCCTGGTTATATCCCCTTTAAAAGATGGCGGGCGGGAGGATACCCACTGCTCCGGGTTAGGCGCCCCCCACCGGGCCGGGCTGAATAGAGGTGTACAGCCTGTAGCTCTGAGCCCTCCCTCCTCCCCCGCTCCGGTACAATGGTATGAGCGGGCTCCGCTTAAGCTTTTGTATGACAAAGGCTCCGGAGCGGCCGCTACCACAGAGCGGCGGGGGAGGGGGTGTCCCGGCTCTCCCCCCACAGTCACACACACAGAGAGACAACACATGCGGTACACCGCGCATTACTTGTCCCCCGCCGCTCCGCCAGATCCCGCACTGTCCCCTCCAGCGCCTCTTCTTTATATCCTCACCAAGGCAGCATAATAGCCGAGCTCCGAGCAATGCGCGCGCATGCGCCACAGCCGCGCTGCCTGCCGGGACTTGTAGTCTCTTAGCCGCATGCGCCGCAACTGCAGGAAATAGAAATGCGCGGCATGAGCAGACTACAACTCCCAGCAGCGCCATGTAGGCTCCTGCCCTTCCCCCCTTCATGGAGTGGCCGGGAAAAGGAGACAGAGGCCGGTGTGGGGAGATGCTGCGGACAGCCGCACCGTGTAACCTGTGTTGTAGACTGAGGCTGCGCACGGGAGCAGACAGACCCCCGTTACAACCGGCCCCGGGGCAAACACAGAGCCTGGGCATAGGGGAGGCCCCAACACCCTCCTCCCCCTCCCCCTCCCTCTCCTCCTCCATGACTTCCCTCTATTCCAGCTCATTGTCCGCAGGCAGCGAGAACCCCCTGTATATACCGCACCTAATACCCCCTGTATATATATATATATATACCGCACCTAATACACCCTGTATATATATATACCGCACCTAATACCCCCTGTATATATATATATATATACCGCACCTAATACCCCCTGTATATATATATACCGCACCTAATACACCCTGTATATATATATATACCGCACCTAATACACCCTGTATATATATATACCGCACCTAATACCCCCTGTATATATATATACCGCACCTAATACACCCTGTATATATATATACCGCACCTAATACCCCCTGTATATATATATATATATATATATATATACCGCACCTAATACCCCCTGTGTATATATATATATACCGCACCTAATACCCCCTGTATATATATATATATACCGCACCTAATACACCCTGTATATATATATACCGCACCTAATACCCCCTGTATATATATATATATATATATATATATATATATACCGCACCTAATACCCCCTGTGTATATATATATATACCGCACCTAATACCCCCTGTGTATATATATATATACCGCACCTAATACCCCCTGTATATATATATATATATATATATATACCGCACCTAATACCCCCTGTGTATATATATATATACCGCACCTAATACCCCCTGTATATATATATATATATATATATATATATACCGCACCTAATACCCCCTGTGTATATATATATATACCGCACCTAATACCCCCTGTGTATATATATATATACCGCACCTAATACCCCCTGTATATATATATATATATATATATATATACCGCACCTAATACCCCCTGTATATATATATATATACCGCACCTAATACCCCCTGTATATATATATATACCGCACCTAATACCCCCTGTATATATATATACCGCCCCTAATACCCTCTGTATATATATATACCGCACCTAATACCCCCTGTATATATATATACCGCCCCTAATACCCTCTGTATATATATATACCGCACCTAATACCCCCTGTATATATATATATACCGCACCTAATACCCCCTGTATATATATATACCACACCTAATACCCCCTGTATATATATATACCGCACCTAATACCCCCTGTATATATATATATACCGCACCTAATACCCCCTGTATATATATATACCGCACCTAATACCCCCTGTATATATATATACCGCACCTAATACCCCCTGTATATATATATACCGCACCTAATACCCCCTGTATATATATATACCGCACCTAATACCCCCTGTATATATATATACCGCACCTAATACCCCCTGTATATATATATATACCGCACCTAATACCCCCTGTATATATATATACCGCACCTAATACCCCCTGTGTATATATATATACCGCTCCTAATACCCCCTGTATATATATATATATATATACCGCACCTAATACACCCTGTATATATATATATATATATATACCGCACCTAATACACCCTGTATATATATATACACCGCACCTAATACCCCCTGTATATATATATATACCGCATCTAATACCCCCTGTATATATATATATACCGCACCTAATACCCCCTGTATATATATATACCGCACCTAATACCCCATGTATATATATATATACCGCACCTAATACCCCCTGTATATATATATACCGCACCTAATACACCCTGTATATATATATACCGCACCTAATACCCCCTGTATATATATATATCGCACCTAATACCCCCTGTATATATATATATACCGCACCTAATACACCCTGTATATATATATACACCGCACCTAATACCCCCTGTATATATATATACCGCATCTAATACCCCCTGTATATATATATATACCGCACCTAATACCCCCTGTATATATATATACCGCACCTAATACCCCATGTATATATATATATATACCGCACCTAATACACCCTGTATATATATATACCGCATCTAATACCCCCTGTATATATATATATACCGCACCTAATACCCCCTGTATATACATATATACCGCACCTAATACCCCCTGTATATATATATATATATACCGCACCTAATACACCCTGTATATATATATACCGCACCTAATACCCCCTGTATATATATATACCGCACCTAATACCCCCTGTGTATATATATATACCGCACCTAATACCCCCTGTATATATATATATATACCGCACCTAATACCCCCTGTGTATATATATATATATATATATATATATATATATATCCCACCTAATACACCCTGTATATATATATACCGCACCTAATACCCCCTGTATATATATATACCGCACCTAATACCCCCTGTATATATATATATACCGCACCTAATACCCCCTGTATATATATATACCACACCTAATACCCCCTGTATATATATACCGCACCTAATACCCCCTGTATATATATATACCGCTCCTAATACCCCCTGTATATATATATATATATATATATATATATATATATATATATATATACCGCCCCTAATACCCCCTGTATATATATATACCGCTCCTAATACCCCTGTATATATATACCGCACCTAATACACCCTGTATATATATATATCGCCCCTAATAACCCCTGTATATATATACCGCACCTAATACACCCTGTATATATATATATATATATATATATACCGCACCTAATACCCCCTGTATATATATATATATATATATACCGCACCTAATACCCCCTGTGTATATATATATATATATATATATATATATATATATACCGCACCTAATACCCCCTGTGTATATATACAGGCGGTCCCCTACTTAAGGACACCCGACTTACAGACAACCCATAGTTACAGACGGACCCCTCTGCCCCATGTGACCTCTGGTGAAGCTCTCTGGATGATTTACTATAGTCCCAGACTGCAATGATCAGCTGTAAGATGTCTGTAATGAAGCTTTATTGATAATTCTTGGTCCAATTACACCAAAAGTTTTGAAACTCCAATTGTTACTGGGGCAAAAGAAAAAAAATTGTCTAAAACTTCCATTATAAAATATACAGTTTCGACTTACATACAAATTCAACTTAAGAACAAACCTCCAGACCCTATCTTGTATGTAACCCGGGGACTGCCTGTATATATATATATCGCACCTAATACCCCCTGTATATATATATATACCGCACCTAATACCCCCTGTATATATATATACCGCACCTAATACCCCCTGTATATATATATACCGCACCTAATACCCCCTGTATATATATATATATCGCCCCTAATACCCCTGTATATATATATATATATATACCGCACCTAATACCCCCTGTATATATATATATACCGCACCTAATACCCCCTGTATATATATATACCGCACCTAATACCCCCTGTATATATATATACCGCACCTAATACCCCCTGTATATAT